>NW_020837999.1:12428770-12681442 GCF_003676395.1 Aethalodelphis obliquidens | reverse complement strand
TTCTAGCTTTGACCGGGCTTGAAAAGACCAAAAGAGCATTGGAAGCAGTGCCCCTCCCAGATTAAATAAATTATGCAGATGTACAGAGGTGCTTTGTGAAGCAGTTTATTCTGATGAGTAGCGCTGGTGTCCTTCGTGTCAACATCGAGCTCTGTGACCTTGGACAACTCCTGTCCCTTCTTGGAGCTTGGGTTTCTTCCTCTGCAAAACCAGGGGGTTCGACTAAGGTTGTCAAAGTTTTGCCGCCTTCCTCCGCTTGCGTTTCTACCTCAGTCCCTCCCTTAGCCTCTTAACTACCCTCCACTGAGATCCCATGTCCCTGCCCCGCAGGCTCCCTCCGTGGCCAGTCACTTAACGAGCTGTCCTTCCACGTGTTTTGTCGTCGTTGTCCTTCTGCACTTCAATCTCCCTCTCACCATCGACCTGCTCTATCTTTCTGTATTAATCCCCAAAGCTAAGTCACTCTCACACCCACCTTCTCTGCCAAGACTTGTGTCATTGGTGGAATTCACGAAACCATGCTGCCTGGATCTCTTATAAACTCTTACCAACCCAGCTGAACCGTATCCAACCTCACTGCTGCCTGACACCCTCTCACTGCTTCTCTATCATCCTGTTTTCATCACCGTTCGTCCAGCTCACTCCCTACCTCTTCCTCTCCTGCTCTGCAGATGACCTCACCTCCTTCCTGTTTACCTAAAGGGAAGACCAGCCTGTTTGCCACTTGCTCATACCCTCCGAGAGTCTCTTCTTCCTGCACATCTGAAAAGAGGCCCCTTTCCTTGATAAAACAAACCCCCTTGTCTGCTGTGTCTACCATTTTCTGAACTTTTCTACAAGATATTTGTGGAGCGTGTGTGTGCATTTTAAGTGAAGGGTTACACTAAGATTTCCCCATTCTGTTACTCTTCTGTATTTCCAGCTCCTCACTAGCTCACCCCTTTCTGCCTACAAACATGTTTGGATCTCTGTAATCCTAAAGAAAAAGTTCTCGACTCTGCTCTCTACCCCCCACTCCACCCCCAGTTCTCTCTTTCTCCCCTTGTGATCTCGCTCTTATCATTGACTTTTGAAGCTCACACACGCCCTCCCGGCCACCAAAGACCGGTCATGTCTCCGTTCTTGTCATCCTCACCGCTCTGAAACAGCTAATGCCGGCAACCTGCCCTAAAAACCACCTCCTTCCTTTAACCGCTGTTTGGCTGGGCTGCCCTGGCCCCCTCTCTGCTTCTTAGGGTGGCGTCACCACACCCTGACCTTGGCTCCCACTCCCAGGCTTCATCTCCTTTTTTTTTTTTTTTTTTTTTGCAGCACGCGGGCCTCTCACTGTTGTGGCCTCTTCCGTTGCGGAGCACAGGCTCCAGATACGCAGGCCCAGCAGCCATGGCTCACGGGCCTAGCCGCTCCGCGGCGTGTGGGGTCTTCCCGGACCGGGGCACGAACCTGTGTCGCCTGCATCGGCAGGCGGACTCTCAACCACTGCGCCACCAGGGAAGCCCTCATCTCCTTTTGTCAGTGACTCCTACACCTGGTCTTCACCATTACCTGCCGGCCCCTCCTGACTGCTTAGCACCAGACGGGCTCTCACCACGGTCCCAACCACACATCCACAGGCCCACCAGTCCCTCATGCTCCGTATCTCCAAAACCAAACTGCTGCTCGCTTTGTTCCTTCACTTACATTTAACTGAAACCTGAAATTCCGTTGTTAGCCTTAACGCATTTCTTCTCATGAGGTACTTTTCTTCTTTCTCTTTGATTCTTGAGCAGTGTTTCAGGATGATGAAATTAATGGGAATGAGTGAGGAAGTAAGAAGCTAGGGCAAGGAGGACATGGGAAGCCATGCATCAAGGAATAGGCAGTGTCCTCGTTGAGGGCTCAAGCTCCGGTCCTGGGGTTTAAATCCTGACTCCACCACTTACTAGCTGTGTGACCTAGGGGAAGTCACTTGACCTCTCTGTGCCTTAATTACCCCACCTATAAAACAGAGCTAATAGAACTACCAAACTCATATTGCTTTCATGAGGAATAAATGAGTTGATGCACGTGAAAAACTATGTCAGGCACATAGCATTATTATCACTATTACTACTATTACCCGACGTAGCATCCCCAAGGAGACAGGCTGAGTGTCCAGATTTCCTACTTTCCTCCTAATTTATTCCTTCCTCCTCTGCTCACAGGATAATACCCCTGTCCAGGACACTAAAATGTGAAGAAGATCTCATTGTGCCTAGTGATGAAGCTGCTGGAGCCGTGTCCTTGAAGTAGCAGCAATGATTGTAGCGGCAGCAAAGGAAGCCATCGCAGAAGCAGGATGGGCTGAGGGTCTGGAGTCAGCCTGAGGACACAGGGTGCCATTTCCCGACCTCCGCACCATTGTAGACAGAGATTGGATCTGAGGGCAGCAGACTTTTATCAACTTGATAAAAGTTGTGTCACTTGATGGACTTGGTTTAAAAAAAAAAAAAACTTATTTAAAACAATTTACTATGGTGACAACTCCCCAGGGATACTGGTCAAACTGTGGGGCCCATATACTGTCCACACCCACCTAACCCTATAGCTGACCTCAGAACTGGACTGGGATCTACCTAATCAGATTGTGTTTGTGTAAGGTGACAGCCTTTTTATTGTTCTTAAGTTTTCATGATTCTCAAGTGTAAGTAAAAACTCATTTCAAGTAGCTAGAAACAAAGTAGTATCACTGGAAATATAAATCCTGTAAGTTACAGAAGACCTTAAATTGTATGGAGACCCTGAGACAACCTTTCAGCTTGGTCCAGATTTGACTGGCCAACCAATTTTGAAAACATTGGCCGAGAAGAGATAATTATTGAAACATTGAAAAATATGTGTCTGTTCCAGCAACAGGAGCTTCTCCATCAGGTAATTCTCTAGCTGGTGATACACTGGGAGGCGACCAGCTCGGCTCACCTGCTTCTGCCAGAGGGAGAGCAGGCAGAGGCAGGATGTCTCTGTGCTGCATTTCCTCATCCTGTAAGCAGAGCAGTGACACCTGGACAATGCCTGCCCTCTGGTTAGGATGAAGTTTGTGCTTCCAGAGGGGGAGCCTCGAGCACAGATTAGATATCTCCTGGGAAGTGCTTTGAGCATCGTGATGTGCAAGCTACATAATGAGAACATCCTTCCTGGCTTCCCTGACTTGAATGGAAACCCAGGCTCCCCTCCCCGACTCAGGAGGGGTGGGGCGGGTCTTCTGTCTGTTCCTCCTGGGTAGCTCTTGCTTCATCGGTCTGTTCAGAGAGTGCATGAGGCTTCGCCGGGGACAGGGGGCCTGATACGCCTTCCTTGACATATCCTCTCCCCTCTTCCCACACTCCTGCTGAAAGATGCTCGTCCAAATAAATGTTTAATCTTAAGGGTTGGCCCTTATTCAGATTTGAGTATTTCAGTATCTCAACATGCTGACTTGGTAGCTGGAGCAGTCATTTTTCTGGAGGTCTCTTAGACCACACTCTACTCTGACCACAGAAAGTAGTTTCCCAGACTTAAAAGGCCTTATCTCACTGCTGGTACCTCAGTTTATCACCCCATTTACAGTTTTTCTAAATTTACAGTTTTTCTAACTCCAGGATAGTGTTAATATTTGGGATATATATTTTTTCAAAAACTATTTTTAAATCAAATGCAACTTCTAAACCTTGTAATCTAGTGAAGACTGATACCATAATAAGCTTTGTATTTTAGCAGAGTTTGGGAGATATGTGTGTCAGTTATTTTGAGATCTGTATAATATCTATCATCTATCTAACCTATCATCTATCTGTCATTGACAGAGAAGTATACCCCCTAAACAATACATGGATTTATTTATATATGTCTTTGGGCTGTTTATATATTCGTGCACATATCTGGGCAAGAGTTTTGAGAACGTGAGCATGACTGTGCAATGAAAAGGGGAAATCTGCCACTTCTCTTACTAGAAAAAGGAACGGGACAGATGGGATGTAGATGTAAAAATAAAACTCTATTTTTCTTCTGGAGGGTCCGTACCTTACAGTAGCAGATGAAGAAGGAGCAATAAAAAATAAGAATGTGACACTGAAGGAGCATGTATGACGGTGTCCAAAAATCTCCCCAGTTCCCTATTAGTCACATTATTTGATCTATTTTGTGAGAAAACAAAGGCCCCACCACAGGCATTGTTATTAGTGATGGGGTTCTTGGCGGGGAATTCGTGAAGCAAAGGCAGGACCTGTTCCCTGTGGGCGCTGCAACCTGGCAACTTGTTTAATGCTCTCCTTTCTCGAAGTGACCATGATTCAGTGTTGCAACACCATGGTTGAGACTGGGATTTCATACTGTGGATTGAAGAAAACCATTTGTGTCTTAGGTGGCACAGAGTCATCACCAGGCCAGGAAGACTTTCATCAGGATTCCTTAATAGGCTTGAAGGAAAACACTGATTCTTCACAGCTACAAGGCTGAAGAGAAGAATCAGAATCATTCTTCCACTACCTTTGTAATCTAGCTTGAATATTAAACTGTGTCCTTCCTTTCTCCAGAGAGGGAGCAGGAAGAAAACTTGAATGCTTTGAAGGAATATGCCAATATTGAAAAGGGGGCTGCATGTGGAACTGGGTAACCAGATATGACCATGAAGAAGAGCTCAGGGGCCTCAGAACTCCACTCTCCCCACTGAGGTCACCCTCAACAGGACCCTGTTTGCCAGACCAGTTTTGGCCTGTGACCAGCTGACTAGTCACTCCATAAAATGTCAGATAAGGGAATAAAGGAGTGGACAGACAACAAGTTCATCATCTTCTTTTGATTCGGTACTCTTGGGAATGTAAAACTTTAATACAGTTGAATGAATGAGGACCTTCAGTTGCTAATGAAAGGAACCCAACTCAAACAGGCTGATACAAAACAGCTATATCTATGAATCTCCCTCTCTCTCTCTCTTTCTCTGTCTGTCCGTCTCTCCCTCCCTCCTTCTATACACTGAATAATATGTTTTGACAATCCATGGACAGACCTGAATACAATCACTTAAGCAATGTCAGAAATCTTTCTCTGTTATTGGTCTCTGCTTTCCTCTGTGTTGGCCATATTCTCAGGCAGCCTCTTCCCAGCCTGCAAACCCAATGGAAAGAGCTTATTTTTTCCCAGTAACTGTGGGAAAAAATCCTACAAAGGTTTTCTATAGGCTTGGTGGGGATCCTATATCTATACCTGAGCCAATTATTATGACCAAGGAGATGCAGAGATCAGATTGGCCAGCCCTCTGCCACTCTCCTGCAGTGAGGGGCTAGGTGAGTTAATTCTATTTCATCTGCAAGGACTGTGAATGGAGCAACAAGGTGCCTCAAGGTAAAATCAGAGTGCTGTTACTAAAAGATATGATGCTGGGTGGGAGAAACAACAACAACAATAGAGCTCTGAGCAAAATTCGAGTGCTACTCAGATAAAACGGAATTTGTTTTCATAAGCCACTAAAGAAAAATCAGTCTCATTTTAAATGTAATAATGTATCACTGTGTCCAGAGCCAGCCTGGAGCTCCATGAGGGTCAAGTCTGTCTGTGTAGTTCATTGTGCCGGTGCCTCATGTATTATAGGTGCTCAATAAACATTTGGTAAGTAATGGATGATTAAACTGATTTCAGAGCTGGAATAGGATTATTTTCAACACTTGTCGCTGCCCAAAAACTCCCTCACTGATACCAGATGCCTGAAATGTTAGCAACTGATTCCACTGGCTCTAGTCTTCTTCCCAATCAAAACGTGTATCCTGAGAGAGGTAATATTTTAGGCCTCCTTTGTCATCACATCTTTTTTTTTTTCCCATGGTCTGTTGTCTCCTTGAGGTAAGTTAGAGGAATGATGGGCTGCTTCTTAAGGGGAGGTACTTAAAAGGAGGTCATTATTCTTGGCTGCTTTGTGTGTTCGTTGCTGCACACGGGCTTTCTCTAGTTGCGACGAGCAGGGGCTACTCCTTGTTGTGGTGCGCGGGCTTCTCATTGTGGTGGCTTCTCTTGGTGTGGAGCACGGGCTCTAGGCACACGGGCTTCAGTAGTTGTGGCTCTCACGCTCTAGAGCGCAGGCTCAGTAGTTGTGGCGCACGGGCTTAGTTGCTCCACGGCATGTGGGATCTTCCCGGACCAGGGCTCAAACCCGTGTCCCCTGCATTGGCAAGCGAATTCTTCATCACTGCACCACCAGAGAAGTTCGGTCGTCACATCTTGAGTTGAGTTGGTTCTAGAAAGCCTTCCCAGAAGGGGTTAAAAAGAAGAGCAAAGTATGTGAAACTCTAGGGGCAATTGACACACTTTCCTGACGTCCCCGTCTTGCTTAGGGTAAGTCAGCTTCCTATTTAGCCCAGTGATGTCCTGACCAGAGTGGCTATGGGGGCTGAGAAAACCGTTACTCCAGTTCTGCCCTCAAATTCGAGGAGAGCTGTGGGAGAGGCCCCACTGTGGTCAAATGGGGCAGGAAACTGTGGTTCTTTGATCCTCTGCAGAGGAAGAGGAGGTGAAAGTGTTAAATGCCTCACAGCACAAAGGGAGCCACCCACTTCAAAAACAGGAGCAAAGGGATTTCTTCTCCTCCTCCTCCTGGAAAGTTCTGGGCTCTCCATGGGACCTGCAACGCCTAGGCACAGCCAGGGAGATGCTATGAAGGAAACAGGATGTAAAAGGAAGAGGTTGAAACAGGCTAGGATTCCCCACTGCACACTCCTGTCGGTAACGACCCTGAGACCCTGACCCTTGATGGTGTAGTTTTAAATGAAAATGTGAAAAAAATGACTTAGGCAAACCTGTAATGCCAGTTATTACATTTATCAACTGCTTCTGTTTTAAATCATGAGTGGACTGAATTGCACTTTAACCAAAATTCAGAAGCAAGATTCTAGAATGATTATATGGTTGGTACTCAAAGGATGGTATTACCAAGAGGCAGATATTCCTTCTGCTCCAAGAAAATAATAGGACCTCAAACACTAGTCGCTACTGTTGGATTGTCTAAGGAACCCATGGGTGCTGGGTGGTGCCAGGCACTCACCATCACGGCCGAACCTGGCCCCTCAGGAGCAACAGTAGCGGCTTCTTGACGACCTCTGGAAGCAGCTGGGATGGGAAAGGGCAAAAGGGCCTGCTCTGCATCCCCTCTAATTCTGTGCCTCTTTTCATTCTACCAAGCAAAAGGAAACACGTAGTTTTAGGAGCCCTGTTTTCTCTGTGATTTAAAAATATTAATTATCTTTATTTTTTCTCATTATAAAAGCAATACACCTTTATTTTTTTTCACCTTTATTTTTAAACATTTGTGGAGAAAAAAAATTTTAAGTAAATAAAAATTATTCATAATCCCACTACTAAGAGATAGCTAGTGTTAATATTTTATGGCTTTTCCTCTAGTTTTTTTAATGCGTGTATTACATGTTTTGTTCTTAATTCGTTGTTGTTCCAAAACTGGGATCTCACTGTATGCAACTGTGTATTCTTCTCTTCTGTAACATACCATCATGAGCACGTCTTCCGAAACAATCACAATTTTGATCATGAAAACTGTACACTTTTGTCTTCTATTCAACCAATAACATCCAGAGTAAGACCAAATGTGTATAAAAGAGGGGTAATAATATACCCTGGTGGAAACGAAGGTGTTGTGGAAAGCAGTTCTTTTCACAGTCTAGATCTTAGATTCCTATCACATTTATGGCCTCATGCACTCTCAAAACAAGTGAAAACATTTGAATGAAAAATGAAAGGGCTGAGGCAACTCCAAAATATCATTCCTAATCATTTAGGGATTGCAAAATTCAGAGGGAGGCATGAGATAAGTTTCTGAAAAAGGATCACCGGAGGGAAAGCACAAAGAAATGTTTGTAGTAAAAACTAGCTGAAGCTATTATAGGCTATTGGACTGGAGTCTGGAAAAGGCACAAATGTTCAATCTGATCCTGCTTTCTGTGTGGGTCAGGACATGGCTTGCAGTGAACGAAGCAAACCTACCAGCATGACAACGGCGGTGGCCTGCGAGCCAGTTAGCGCTTAACTGCACGGGCAGAAAATAAGACGCAGCACACTGTCCTGAGGCCAGTCCTGTGGGGCAAGTTAGCCAGAGGTTTCCTTTGAATGGCAGACCCACACAATTAAATTGTATTCTCACTTCCAAGGGCTGACCATTCCAAGTCAGAGCCAAGTCTGTACCACTTAAGCCCAAACTGTGTCAGAATTCAGTGGCAAGCAAACATTAGTGACAAAATAGACACAAATCCCTCACCATAAGTGTTTGTAAAAGCCATTCACAATTTCAAGGCATCAACCATGACATCATCTTAGAGTTATTCTAATCATCTACTAATGGACCTCTTATTCTCATTTCATCTTCGCCCTCACATGCAGCTGAACCCAAGTCAAAATTGTTATGTTCAATAGTACTTTTAACATACCACCATTCTCAAAGGTTTTAATGCCACCAAATCCCTTAAATCAAATCAAAAGATTTAATCATGGCTTTTAAAGTTCTCTGGAAGCCCCTGGTCCTCTTCTTCCACATCAGTTTTCATCTTACTTGCTAACCGGCTAAGCCCAGCTCATTGGCATGGAATTACATGGAGAGCCACAAAAGCGGTTATCCCAGCTCTGGGAGTAAATCCTAAGGAAATCACGTAATACGTGGGGAAAGTATATACACAAATGGGCCAAACAATATTTATATCAGTGAAATGTTGGACACCAATGATTTATTATACAGTAGAAGAATTATTAAGAAAATTATGCTATCAGAATTCCCTGGCAGTCCAGTGGTTAGGACTCTGTGTTTCCACTGCAGGGGGCACTGGTTTCGATCCCTGGTCTGGGGGAACTAAGATCCTGCAAGACATGTGGTGCGACCAAAAAAAAAAGGAGAAGAAAAGAAAGAAAAAAGAAAAGTATGCTATATGCTATATTGTCTTGATGGAATAGTATAAAATTATTACAAACAACTTAAAGGGATGGGAAAACAGGCATGGGGAAATTGAATAACAACAAAAACCTTGAGAGTGGCCACGGGCAAAGGTAGGAAAGGTCTCCAGTCTTGCCATCTTTCATGGCACCTTGGTGAGTGAGTGAGATACAGCTCAGGCAGGGCAGAGGGAGCCCTCGAAAAGGCACAGTCTGAAAGGGGAGGGCAAAACCTAGATTGCTCAGGACTCCGCCTGAGAACTCCTTCCTCACCCTCCCGGACCCATTCTCAGACTACAAAAGAGTGGATTAAAAGTAAAATCGGGGCTTTCCTGGTGGCGCAGTGGTTGCGAGTCCGCCTGCTGATTCGGGGGACACGGGTTGGAGGCCCGGTTGCGGAGCAACTAAGCCCGTGAGCCACAACTATTGCAGCCCACATGCCTAGAGCCTGTGCTCCGCAACAGAGAAGCCACCGCAATGAGAAGCCCACACACCACCATGCGCACAGCAATGAAGACCCATTGCAGCCAAATAAATAAATAAATAAATTTATTTAAAAAGGTTTACGTACTATCAAAGCAAATGGAAGGCTTAGAGCGGCCCACCCTACACATGTCCTTCTACTCCAGGGAGCAGCATGGCTCTGGGATCTCTCTACATGGCCAGAATGGGTTATAGAAAGGTTTTCCAGCTTTAACTCTTTGTTTTGAAGTGTTTTCACTTGTATTTCCCCTGTCACACTCCCCAAGGGTGTGAGCTCTGGTCCTGACCTTCTATATTCAGTGGCACCCCCAGAGCCCACTGGCATCAGGAGGAAGGAAGGGATCACGGGATGAGCAGAGAAGCTGGTGCAAATGGAGAGCTTTCAGTCAAAGGGTGAGAGGACAGAAACACCACCTGGACCCTCAGAGAACAGTCTGACCGGGGTTCGAAGGAAAGTATTCCAGTGACCCCCAAATTCAAGGTACCTTAAGGATGGAAGAGGGCTTCAGAAATGAGAAGCCTCTGCAACCCAACCACCAACTCAAGGGTGTTGGGGAGGGAGAGGGGAGTGCAGGCCAAAAGCAGGCAAGGCTAGATTAGGACCCTGCACTCCTGGTCCACCGGGGTTAAGGGCCTTAGGATAGGCTCAAACTATGCGGCACAAGTAGGGGGGGTCGTGTTAAGGAGTCCAAGCTGGTACCGCTCACTCCTCCACAGGGCGACAAATCAAGAGAAGAGTTGCTGAGGCAAGGAATAGCAACTTTATTTGGAAACCCAGCAGACTGAAAAGATGGTGGACTAGTGTCCCAAAGAATCATCTTGCCCAGGTTTGGATGATTGTTTCTTTTATAGAACAAAGAGGGGGAAGTGAGGAGGTAAAGTTTTTTGTTTTTTGTTGTAATGGATGACCACAACAAAAGCAACAATGATTGCAATTACCAAACACGAAACACACTCACACTATGTCATAATATTGACATTCAGTCCAGGAATCCTCCACTGTAACAGCTCCTTTACTTTGCAGTGCAAATTGATTTGTATATTTTTTGCCTCTGAGTCCTTGTGGGATTTTTTTTTTTATTCAAACAGAAAGTCACAAAAATTATAATCATCCTCATCAGTTCACTCAGTCCCATGTAATTAATTTTTTTTCCTCTTGATCTTTTGTTAGCACTTTTATGAATTCATCAGTTTTCCATTAGAGTTCTGAAAATGCTTATTCATTCAGTTCAGCAGTATAGTCAGTTAACAGAAACCTGTACCTGTCAGAGTCTTTTCCATGAATTCCTTGACGATGAAACCCTTTTATAGGAACATATTTGCAAAAGCATCAGAGTACACCCAGAACTGTCTGTAAATGACAAAAGACTTAAAAGTGACCACGGTTAAAGATTTGATGAAAGTTCATAATAATGCAATTGACAAGGAAATTTAGTTATTTCTGAGATATACATTTAAAAGTAATAACTAGAATTATGACTTATAACATTATACCAGAACATATAAGAGGTAACGTTTAAAAAAAGAGAGAGAGAGAAGTTATTGCAAACATTTCCTGGTTCTGGCCAGACTCTGGAACGGATGTGTTACTTCCTTCTTTCCTGCAGCCATTCACAGGTGGCCCTGGTCAGGATGTTTCCTGTGAGCTTAAACAAATGTGTTTTAGCTTAACTTTCAGGCATGGGAGGCAGGGTTACCAGAGATGGGCCATCATGTGTACTTTAAGCTACAGGCAACAGCCCTTTAGTAATTAACTTGTAACAAAAGCAATAGAATACAAACGTTAAAGTAAAAGATACAGATCCAGTGAGTCAGATTTGTTCTTCCCTATTACAGTAGGGGATGGAGGTGGGGTGGCGCCAGAGCGAGGGTCCTGCCCACTACCACAGCCTTTTCCACTCCTCCAAGCTACCAAGGCACCCAACTCTGCCCCTTTGCTCCCCAGCCCCTTTCACGGCCCTCGCTATTAACCCCACCTTCCACGACCTCGGTAGTTCCTGTGCCTGCGCTACCACTTCCTTGCCGCCGTGTGGCCTGAGTTATCTCACTGCAAAATGAGGATAACAGTAGTAACTAAGGGAAAATTGTTACAAATATGCAGTGAGTTCAGTACATGTAAAACGCCTAAAAGAGTGCAGGATCTCAAAATGAACGTTCGAAATAAGTTAGCTGTTAATACTCTCTTCTTTGCAAATTCTTCGCCTCATCACTCCCTCCCAGGGATAAGGTGCATCCCTTCCCATCTCTCGCCCGCTCCTCCGCGCTATTTCCCGCCCCGCCCACCCGCGAGCGTCGTCCCGCTGCAGCACAGGGGATTGGGATGGGGACGGGGGTGGGGCACGCGGCACACAGCCAAGTGCTCTGAGGATGGTCTGAGTGAAGAGCGGCGGGAGCTCCCCGCAAGGAGCGAAACTGGCAGCGTGGAGACGCTGGGCGGCGGACACCCGGCGGCGTCCAGTATGTCCTAGGGGCCCTGCCCGCGCCCTCCTAGCTCGGGCTCCCAGCGCCCAGCAGCCACCGCGCTGCAGGGGCCGTCCTGGCTCTGGGGAGGCGGCTTCTCGGATCGAGGGTGGACGGCCGCAGGCCGAGGCGCAGAGCCCGGGCGCTGGGTGATACCACCGGCCCCGCGGGGCAAAGTGCACGTCCCTTCCTGGCGCTCCTTCCGGTGGCGAGGAGGGTTTTCGACCAGAGACCTGGGGAGTAAAAGAAGGGTCACCGGCTGGGGTCAGTCAGGCAGTGCGGCCAGAGGCGAGGCAAGGCTGAAGAGAGGCGCTGGGAGCGTTTTTGCGGAGAGCGGCTCGTTGGTCTAGGGGTATGATTCTCGCTTCGGGTGCGAGAGGTCCCGGGTTCAAATCCCGGACGAGCCCGAACCTTTTCTGTCTACGCCTAAAATTTAAAAAACAGTTTCTTTTTCTCACACGGCTCATTTAGAGGCTGAAATGAAACTAGTCCGGTCCCTTGAGCTCGAATCTTCATCGTCTTCGCTTTAGGAAGTAAAGGATTGGATGAGATCAATTCGTTCAGTATGTGGTCTTTGTACGTCTGAGGGCAAGGTATGAAAATGCTTGTACCATTTAAAACACACGTACTTGGAAAAAAGACAAGCCTCGTGCGGACTTCTGGGCACCCCTCGAACACTCCAAACGCGAGCAGGGGGCGCCGTGGATTAGCGGGACCAGGGTGATGGGGCGCGCTGTCCTCCAGCGGTCGCTGTGCGTGCGGACATGCGCGGGCCTGGGCAAGTTTAAACCGCACCTGTAGGCAATCGAGATCGGAACTCAGTCCCTAACACAAGCGCTCGACTCCGAAACTGGCGGGAATGGGGACAAGCATTTTCAAAGTATTACATGGTTAGCAAACTTTCTACGTTTTCATGTTACGTCTTTTAATGGTATTTGAACGTAAAGTGTGCTCTAAGTTCAAAAAGTCTCAACTTTGTATTTTCCACCAACGTGTATTTATTACATTTATGGATCTATTCTAAAATTAATTTCTTTAGAAATTATTAATTCCTGAAGAAGGAAAAAGGCGGGCTCGTCCGGGATTTGAACCCGGGACCTCTCGCACCCTAAGCGAGAATCATACCCCTAGACCAACGAGCCGTCGCGTCTCACTGCTTTCCGTCATTATAAAAGAAGGAGGAACTACTTAGTCCCGCGCCCCCAAGTGGTTATCCGTGTAATATGTTTATATCCTTCAGCTGTTTCGCGTTCTTGTGTTTTCGATTTTCTTTCTTTTCTCTCTTGGTCTTTGAAAATCAATGACAGAGAAGAAAACAACGGTGTCACTACCAGTGGCATATTTACAATTCCATTTATATTTATGGCTGATAAGTTGCAGTGAGTGTGTGGCAATATCCCTGTGGCAGGCGGATTCCAGATCCTCTCCCTTGCTGCGTTCAGGATGTTGCTCTTTCCAATAGTAGTAAAATTGTCCGTTTCTCGCCTACACCTTTCATCCTAGTGTTCAAAGCACCACCTTTCCAGCCTTGCAAATTACCATCACTGTGTTTTTACTCAAACTGTTTTCTTCAGCTGGAAAATCTGTCTCTCTCTCTTTTCCATAAATCCCAAACTCTGACCTTCTCAGAAAAAGATCCTTTAACATATTAAAACCAATTTTATGTGGTATATAATTGGGTTGCAGTCTTGTCTCCTCTAATCATTATTTATTAGAGGACAAGACATCAACACTAACAGCAACACTGAATTCTACTGTATAATTGACAACCAATTGTTATATAATTGGTGCCCAATATCTTTAACGCATGGCTTCTTTACTATATTTTGAATTATTAAATACTTAGTACTGAGGCTTATGCTGGCAAAACTGGTGCTCAGTGAATAATTTCTGAATGACCACCATTTGTTCCAAATCCCTTAAAAATACAAATTTTGGTATTTGGACAACCACTAATTGTGAATTGCAACTTTAGCAAATAACTAACCAGATAGGAAACTACAAGTAGACAGGGTGACTATCCTGAACAGGCCTATTTGTTTATTTTATGTCATATAACATTCATTCTCCAGTTTATTCATTCATTTGATTGCTCATTCGTTCAACAAACATTTAGAAGCGCTATGTGCCAGCCTCTGAGTTGTCAACTTTCTTCTTATGGTTTGATACGAGTAAATTGCAGTTCTGGAGCTCCAACGTTCAGTCCCCACCTTTTGTTTTATTGGAAACTGCCCTAACTTGAGTCTTCAGTCCTCCTTAGGGCCCAAGGCAAGGAGAATAAGAATACCTTTTAAGATGTTCGTTAGATGCCAGCAGAGTTTATTCATCAGAACCTAACTGGAAAAAAATGTGCCCTGGACACTTAAGAAATTTCTGTTTCTCCCAAGAATGAGGAAACTACAAAATATAACTCGTTAGGTAAAATAACGTAACCACTTCAGTTTTCTGGAAACCTCCAACTCTACAGTTACCAAGAGGTCTGTCGCTATGCTCATCTTTCCTACTTGAATTTACTACAGTTATTATCATTTTAGGGCTTTTTTTTTCTTACTCCTACTTCTCTCTAGTGATTGAAAGGGTTTGTCTTTTATGCTGCAGGTGCCACTAGAGTATCACATTTGCCCTCCCAACCGTGATACAGGAAGACTGACGGTAACGAAACTCAGGATATCAATTGCCCAACTCACAGTGAGAAATGTCTCTATCCTGGTGAGAGGAATGCCTGTGCTCTCTCTCCAGTGTACATTCTCCCCTCATAGGTGAGGCAGTAGTAGTACATAGGTGGCAGCAAGGCACAGGGAGACAGAGGAGCTTGAAGAACATTTTATTCCAGCCACAGTAAATGAAGAAGCCTGGTGACATATCCTTCTATACAATGAACCCTAAAGACACCATTACCCATGTTCCCCCAACTTGGTGCCCAGGGACACTCGAATTTTCAGATTTTCAAAAAGTTCCTAGAAAAATGCAACCCCTTTCCTGGATTGAGACATTCTCTCTGTAGAAATGTGAATGAAACTGGTTTAGCACCAGGTAAATCTTTCTCGGTGTGGCCTGGGATTCACCTTTGACTCTATCTCATATTCATCAAATCTCAGTCATCCTGGAATGGCTTGCTATCACCACCCACAGATCACAGCATTCCATTTTCTTCTGGCAACAGATCTTAAAAAACAAGGAGGGAGAGAATGCCAGTGAGAGTACAGCGGGTGGAAGAGAATTCTACTACAATCACAGAGATGTCGGAAATTTTGGTGCCTGACACCCTCTTCCTACTTCTCCCATTAATTCCAGCTCTAGAAAATTCTGTCCGTATATATTTGCCGTCACTAGTTGCTCCTGGGTGCCCCCTATCTGATCTCTATTAAGAGAAGACTTAACACCCTGAGATGTTCCCAAGGCAAAACCCCTCCTTATTAGTGCATTTATTGTGCAGTGCGTGGAGCGGGAAGTCTTTGAGGCCAATGGATCTGCACATAGGTAACTATTATCAGACAAGACTCTGCACATGATTTTCCTTCTTACTGACTCTGTGGGGAAGATTCTCCCCAAGGAGCCCATTCTTTTTAGAGGCAAGGCAGCCCATTAAAAATGACTTTTCTCACCTGATGGAAAGTCTTCGGTTGATTCTGACTGTATGCCTGGACTGATTGAGCTGGAAAGAGGAGTTTCCAGGAGGAAGAAGGAGGTATCTGAAGAGGAGGTTTGTTGAGTGAGAACTTCAGGCTCACAGTAGTGATTGAAATCCAAAGCTTTTGTTTGTTTGTTTGTTTTCCATTTACTATCTCTACAGAAGAATCAGAAACTACAATACAAGGCCTATGGCTAAAACAACCTCACATGATTTTGTTTTTCTTTGTAACTTCTCTAGATTAGTTCAATAAACATTCATTCTTCTATTCAGTCAACAAATATTTATTAAGTATCTACTGATGGTCTGATATTGTTTATTGTGGAAACACTTTGCTGCCCCAGCAGGCTCCAGTTTCACGGTAGCCCTTCTGTTGCTTCCTTGGGCTCCACACCTAGATATCTAACTGCCTTCTGATTGACCGTCTGGGTGTTCTCAGCTCTTTCAGCTGTGTTCAAGGCCCAGCTCATTAGCTTTCCTCACAGACCAGGTTTTCTTCCTGGGTTTTTAGTCTTAGTTAACTGGTAGCATCATTCACCACTCTGGCTAGAAATTGGAGGTCACATCTGTCTTTGATTAGACTTCCCATCTAATTTATACCCAGTCCTGTCATTCCTTTTGTGAAATGTTTCCGCAGTCCTCATCTTCCTCTCCACCATCACTGCCAACACCTTATCTCATGCTCTCTTCACTCTTGCCTTGTCTGTTGCAGGAGTCACCCTTTTAAAACACAGATCTGAACTTGTCACTTCCCTCTCATCACTCCCCACTGCCTATACGATAAAGACAACCCCAGGCTCTTCAAAATATTACCACAGCCTCCTTTTCCAGCATTCTCTCTTTCCCCTCTTTCACTCACTCCCCCTGAAGTTCCAAACCACACAGGATTAACCCACTATTCCTTGCACCCGATACTGCTTTCTTGTTTCTGAGTTTGCTTTTCCTGTTTCTCTCTGGTGAAAATTTATTCAGCCTTTAAAATCCACCTCAAATGCTACATCCTCTGTGCATCTTTTCCAGACACCTCACAGGCCAGTGGTTCTCAGAAGAGGGAGGTAGCTGTATTGAGGTACATCACAGTCAGTGGAGAAGCTTTTAACATAACATGTGTCTTTGAGAACCACTGTCCCTGTTGGCCTTACGGTTTCTCCTTTGTTCGACCTTCTCTTCAAGCATTGAAAAAGATTTAGTTCAGTAGTTGCTGCTACACTGACTGGTAGACTCTGTGCTTCTTGAGAGTAAAGTCTAGGTATTCTACCTCTACAGCACATAGTAATTGCTCACTTAATGCATTTGTATTCTTTCCAACCTATGACATTCCAGAAACACTTCATGAGGATCTTGCTGAGAGAGAAATAGAGTGAAATCGTTCTTTTTCTTTTTAGTTTTCCCTCACTAGTGCTAAAGTAATTATTATGAGTTTGCTGAACTATAAGGGTAGCAGGGTAAAATAGCTAAAATATCAGGAAAGGTGTTCATAAGGTTGACTTGAGACAAAACCCTGAAATGAGGGGCTGCATTTGGGTGCTCTCATCATGCTCTTCTCCCACTCTCATCCTAATTGTCTAATACTTGTTTCCTTCTCTCACACTATTGGCCTCCCATCTGGATTTTTTCCTTTTTTTCCTTCACCCTCATTTTTCTTGTGCTCCTGTCCTTCCGTTTCTCCCTCTTGTGGGCTGTTCTCATAAGGACTCTTCCAAACACTTTCCAGAATTTATTGGGCAACCAGTAAGTGGCAGACACCGTTCTGGGCCAAGGTAGCCAAGTGGAGCCGGCTCAGAACGGCACTTCAGAGTCTGGGTGGGGAACTTGACAATTTTTATTGACAAATCGAGGGATATTTTGTTTACAAAAGCAAAACAAACAAAACCCCATTCATTTGTGCTCCAGGTAGTAGGAAAGAGTTCCCCGTTCCCAACACTTTTTAAGCCAAAACAGGGGTCTCCTAAGAGGAGATTCAGACAAGATGGAGACTTCTTTTTAAGCTAGTAGATTTCTCAATATGCACACATAAATTATCTGATCCAGGCAAAGGACAGGCCTTAGAGACAGGACAAGGGGAGAGATGTGTTCTATCTGAACGACTGAATCAGAAGTCTCTCCCCATCGTAGCCCTCGTTTTTTGTTTTTTTGTTTTTTTAATTTTGTAAACGAACTGCTTCTTTTCCTTTAGGTAAGGCTCAGAGAAACCGGGAAAAGCTGAAACAGGCGAAGACAGACAATGAATAGATCTGGAGGACTGGACCCTTAAAGAGGCAGAGGAGACGCTGGCAGGGGGGGCGGGCGTGCCAGGACAGGCCAGCGGACAGCCACGCAGGCAGGCAGGCAGGCAGAGGGCTTGGCGGCGGTCGCCTCGGACAGCCGGGGACCTCCAGCGCCGGCATAAGGAGCCTGGGTGGGACCGAAAAGGCGGGGCCCCGCCTGCAGAGAGGGAGTGATGGACAGTCGGTGCCTTCCAATCGAGTCCTTCAAAGTGCGCGGAGCAGGCCAATGAGCGGGCAGCTGGGGCCGGCGCGGGGCCGAGGTCTGGGCGGAGGGCTGGCTGGCAGCGGCTGGGGCCGCGAGCGGGGATTGCGGCGTGGAGGTGCTAGCAGACGCGGGCGGCGGCGAGTCCGGAGCCCCCGGGCCGGAGCCGAGCTAACCGCAGTGGGGACCGGGGCCCAGAGCCGCGGCGACTGCGGCCGGAGGACGATGGCAGCGCCCGCCGGGGCCGGGGCACTGATTGCATCCCCAGACCGCAGGCGCTGGCTGTGGTCGATGTTTGCGGTGGCGCTCGGGCTCTGTGAGTGAAGCCGGGATGGCGGGGGCGGCGGGGCCAGGTGGCGGGCCCTGCGCGCGCGGGGCGCCGAGGTGGGGAGGGGGCGCGGCCTGCACGCCCTGGGGCCCGGGGAACGGAGCCGGCGGACCCCGCGACGGGCTGAAGGGGCGCGGAGCCTCTTTCTTCTTCCTGGATCCCTGCGTGTGGAGGAGGCGGGGAGAACTCCCTACCTTGCTCATTCCTGGGGGGCTGTCTGGGGAGCGGGCCCGGCGGGAGGCCGCATTGCGCCCTCGCTGAGTCGCCCACCGTCTCCGCCTGGCGACTCTGGGTCGCCCAGGCCCGCTTGGGATTCCGGTTCAGGAACCCGGGCTTCTGGCGTTCTCCACCTTCGGGAGGTGGCGGAAGGTTGCAGGGTTTTCATTTGTAGGGCCTTTGTTGATTGTTTCCCTTTTAAGCGACTGTTTTGTTTTACCTTGTTAGTTCCATTTCCAGTGCTCTCCAGCGCATTTTTTAAGCCTCAGAGATAGAAGGGTCCCGGAGTCTCATTTGTCTCATCTCTGTCGTCTGCAGAGCACCAGGAAGAAATTTACATTACTTCTGTGTTAGGATGCAAAGAGCTGGGAATACCACTGGAGTGACCTGGCTTAAAAGAGTTTGGTCCAATCCATAATAATTACAGTCCTAGTCACCGTAGTTTGACAAGACATAGGACATTAAAAGGCTCATTTTTCTTTAAAAAAAAAAAAAACAACACGTTTTTTTCCTTGCCAGATTTCATGAGTGAGACATAAAGTAAACCTCAGGCTGGATTTATTGAATTGGATGAGTTGTTTTACGGACATCTGCAGTGGTGTCTGCCACAGGACTCTTTTTGTGTGTGTTGTTCAAAGCAGAGTACTTGTTGCTGTCTCAGAATGTGGTTAAGTAATGGTTATAAAGAGAGCCAACTCCTAAAAAACCACGGAGCCTTGTTCATTTCTTTTGTTTTGCGAAATGTCAGTTGCATGACAA
This sequence comes from Aethalodelphis obliquidens, assembly GCF_003676395.1. Lineage (NCBI taxonomy): Eukaryota > Metazoa > Chordata > Mammalia > Artiodactyla > Delphinidae > Aethalodelphis > Aethalodelphis obliquidens. The sequence continues at coordinate 12,662,180 of NW_020837999.1, read as the reverse complement.
TATCTGAACATGAGTATACTCAGTAATCACTTTCATGGAAAAGTTCTTCATGTAATCTTTGGAGCCAGGAAAAATACCATTTAATGAATGATTCCAGGAGCTGTAAAGTATAAACGTAAAAGTCCCCCCACCCTCTGGAGGTTGATAGATGAAGATATACTTTGTATATATAAGACAATCCATTCTGTATAAATGTCTCTCCTGAGGGGGAAAAAAAGGGTTAAAAAGCATGGGGGGTTTGTGGTGGTGGTGATGGTGGTAATATTCATGTTTTAAGTGAAGAAGTAGGAAATAGCTTAAAACTAAGGTGTATCAGAAATCTTGTGTGTTCAGACAGAATTATTATGCATAGGAGGCAGACACCCGTCTTTATTGAGGACAAGAGCAGTCAGAGTAATCTTAATTAAACTCAAGGTATTAAAAAGTAGCAGAACTGAAAAACTGAAAATTTATGGCTACTAATACAAAAAGATCATCAGAATTACATCTATATACACCTTGGACATATATAGCTCTTCCGTAATGAAGGATGAATGCTGATACGTGAAAGTCAGCAGCTGATGTTATTGGTTAATTTTAGAAAACTATCGAATGTTTCTTCTTTCAAGCTACCTTTTCTTATCATGAATAACTGTACATAGCAGTTCATGTTTGACAGAAAGTCTTCTCAAGTTTGATCTACATACAGTTGTTCAGCAAACATTTACTAAGCATTTTTTAAGTATTAAGCACAAAAAGTATTCTAGGAAGGACAGTCCCTGGCCTCACATAATTTATCGTTCAGTGGGAGAAACAAAGTGTGATAAACAATATGAGAAGTCTTTCATTAATGGTTTGCTGTGAGAGCACTAAGGAGAGTCATCATCTCAGACCGAAGTTCAGGCTGCTAGAGAAAGGGTTGCTTAAGCTAAGTAGGTGTTGGGAGAAAACAGTATAGGCAGAGTCATGAATGAACCTGTTGGTAGATCAGTGTCGTGAGAAGTTGGATCGTGTATAGGAGAGATGGTGGGAATTGAGGCAGGAGAGCCAGCCAGAGGCACTAACTCCTGAAGGACCTTGTTTGCCATTCATAAGGCTGAATTTTATCCTAAGGGCTGTGGGGAGCCTGTGAAGGATTTCTGTGTTTATCGAGATGTGAAGTGTGAGATAGAATGGTGTGAGGCTGAAGAAACCAGAGGGTTATTGTAACAATCCAGAGGAGGAGGATTGAAGACCCAAATTAAAGCAGTGGGTTATGAAGAGAGGTCATATCCGTGAGCTTGTTAGAAAGTGAATTTGGTGGGGCTTGGAAATCAATTTGATGTGGACTTGAAAGAGAGGAGTGTAAGATGACCCTAAGGTTTTGAGCTTGGAAAGCTGGGCATAGTTTTGGAAAGTAGGGCTTTTCACAGATGAAGATTGTGGATGAGGGGAAAGGAGTGTTGGAAGAAGAGGATGGTGAAGTTACTTTTGGATATGTTGAATTTAAGATGCTGCTGATATATCTCAGTAGAAATGGGACATTTGGGTAGATAGTTTTAGAGGTGAGGAGAAAGTTCTGGTAGGAAATAGAGAGCTGGGAGGCTTTATGCGGGTCGTAGTTAAAGCTATGGATTGCTTGGATGAGGTCAGCAAGGAAGAGTGTATTGAAGGAAATAGCAGAAGGCCAAGGACAGGGTCTTGGGGTATACAGAGCCTGACAAGGACGCTCGTTGAGTAAATGAAGAACCCGAAGAGTGTGGTGTCTTGGAAACTGAGAGAGAGTGAAGTTTTAAGGAAGAAGTTTTAACTGTGTCAGATGAAGAGAGAGTGAATACTTCAAGGATTCACTGAATGTGGCAACTGGAATGTCTTTGGTAACCCTTAGGTAGGAATGAACACACAGTGTATGAAGAATAAATCTCAGTAATTTGCATCACCCATTTCAGTAAATGGCGCTACCATCCATCTAACTGCTCAACCCAGAAACCTAGGATCTGCCCTTGATAATGCCCCATCCTTCACTCCCCACATCCAGTCAGTTCTCCCATCTCCAAAATACTTCTAGGAATCAACCACTTCTTTTTTTTTCTCTCTCTCACCCACTTTTTTTCTACCTGTGGTCCACTCCTAGCATTTTAGTCGAAATCACTGTCATTTCTTGCCTGTGATACTGTGATAGCCTCCCAGCTGGTCTCCCCATTTTCTCCTCTTGCCTCTTTTTAGTCCGTTCTTCACAGAACTGCAAGAATGACTTTATAAAACTGCAAATCAGATCATGTTGCTTTCTCGTTTAAAATTCTTAATGGCTTCCCGTTGCACTCTGAATGACATCCCAACTTCTCCCCATGGCCTATAGTTGTCTATGTGATCTGGTTTCTGCCCGCCTCTCTGACTTCAACTTGTGCCCCTTGCTCACTATATTCAAGCCATGCTGCCATCTTTCTGCTCTTAGACACTCATTCCCACCCCAGGTCCTTTGCACTTGCTTTTCCTGCTGCCTGGTGTGCTCTTTCCCCAAAACTGCCCAGGGCAGTCTCCTTTTCATCAGTGAGGCCTTAGCTTAAATGTCACTTCCTCAGAGAGGCCTTCTCCAACCACCCTATCCAGTGGGGTCCCCTGTTATCATTTCTTGGCCCTTTATGTCCTTATTGTAATTCCTCACTGTTTGGTGGTTCTTCTCTTTTCTCCTCCACTAGAATCCAGGACAGAGATAGTGTTGGCCTTGTTTATAGAAGTATCCCTAGTGCTTAGCGTAGTGGATATGATAGATACTAATAAATATTTATTAAATGTCAAGGAGGCGGATAACAGTTTGTTAGTAGTTTGCCACACGTAGTTAGGATTTAGCCTGGCACACAGTAGGTATTTTTAGCCTGGCACATAGTAGGTATCCAAGAAATGTTTGTTGAAAGAAGGAATATTTTTTCCAAGTGCGATTTTTATACATTATCTGATAATTATCACTCTTTGAGTACTATTTCATATTTCTTCAGAAATGTATGGAATGAATTAACATTCTTCAACCACTTTAAGCACTATAGTTTTGGAATTACTACTTATTATATACCAAAATTGTTTTATCACGTTTGTTATAGTATCTGAGTGTTTTATCAATAAAACTTTTATATTTTTTGAGGCTTGTTGACCAAGGTAGACTTCAAGTACTACCCCTGTAGTTGAAAGGCCACTAATCTAATTACCACTTCCCACAGCCTTTTACTCCTTATTTACTAGTTGAGATAATAAAACAAAAACTTAGTTTTTTTTTTTTTAAATATTCTACCATTCATTTTTACCCTAACTCCAGGGTATTCACTAGGCTCAGAAGCTGCCAAAAAAAGAAATAAAGACACTATTAAGTGAAAGAGAGATATATGTGAAAAGTATATAAAATGCAAATTTGCGTTTTCACAAAGCCTTTATTCACTTATTAAACCAAATGAACACCTACTGGGCTCCAGGCACTGTTTTAGGTACCGTGGATGCAGCGGGGAGCCTAGATTCTAGTGGGAGGTGACAGACTATTCAAATAAAATAATGAACACCAAAGGATGGTTTAAATTCCTGACAGTCACCACATTTAAGATATTCACCTATTGTGAAAGGTTGCAGTAAAAAAAAAAAAAAGAAAAGAGGGAGAGGGAATACTATTGGCATTACAAAATAGATTTTTTTTAACTTACAAAGGATCCATTGTAGGATTTCATTAATGGTTGCTCTTTCCTACAGAGTTTAAAATGTGATTTAATTGGGAAAAACATAAGGCTTCCCTGGTGGCGCAGTGGTTGACAGTCCGCCTGCCCGTGCAGGGGACGCGGGTTCGTGCCCCGGTCCGGGAAGATCCCACATACTGTGGAGAGGCTGGGCCCGTGAGCCATGGCCGCTGAGCCTGCGCGTTAGGAGCCTGTGCTCCGCCAACGGGAGAGGCCACAACAGTGAGAGGCCCACGTACCGCAAAAAAAACCAAAAACCAAAACATAATAGACACAGTTTTTCAGAAATATTGCTGCCTCCCCTCCACCTAGTTAATGCTGGTCTACCTGCTAAATATTTCTCACATTCCTTTCTATCGCCACTGAGGCTGATTTAGTGCAGCCACAATCACATTTCTCCTGGATGATTAGAATCTTTTAACTGGAGCCCAGTTGTGTTTTTATTGAATTGTATCTTTATCTGAGAATTTGGATTCTCTGTGTAGGACATGCATCTCACGTGTACCTAAACCTTGCAAAGATTTTAATCTTGCTAAGACCATTGGAGTCATTTTAAAAAAGAGAATAAGTGGTTTGCTTTGACATGGAATTCGTTATAGGTTAGTTTGGTCTTTAGCCTCCATCAAAGGAAATTTAATTATTAGAAGAACTAAAAGCATTGCCTGAGGTCTCAAGTATCAGATGGCTCTGGGTCTCCATCCCTAAGGCTGGTGAGATATGAAGGCTTCATATATCTTGAGTGATAGTCCTTTCTTCCTTTTCCACTCTTTGCCAAGCGCTTGACATTAGCAATGCCCTAGAGTCTAGACCAAAGTCATTGGAATTTTGGCTGCTAAGAAGGCAGAGGTCAGTTGGCTTTGTGACCATTTGTAGCGCCTGAATTGAGAAATTGCAATTGTCTCCTGGGACCTTTATATCTTTGCCCTTAAACCTCTTTATTTATTTATTATCTTTTTGAATGCATGTGGACTGCTGTAATTTTTTTTTTTTCACTTATAATTTTCCCTTGGTCCCATTAGGCCTTTATGAAAAGGATAATTTCATTGATAAATTCTTCTTCAGTGATTTATTCTTTTTTTTTTCCCCCTTCCAAACTCAAAGTCTCTTTAGAAATTGTGATCCTTTGTAATACCTTTGATCTACTCTCAGGGCCTGTGGCTTGAATAGTTTTCTAACAACTGTGATGTGTTGTACCCAGTTCTTAGGTTTAACTAATTGGCGTTAGAGAGGCAGTATGTCTTTGTTGAGCCTGAGTTATTTATTATTATAGATAAGATTGCCCCTTAGAATGAAATCCCTGACTTGAGTTTGTTAGTACTGTGCTGTAACTTGTAACCAGCTGAGCAAATGTCAGTGAATTTGCAATGAACATTTTCTATACTGAGACTCTGATATTCTACTTTGGCATCTGGGGAGTTCGTTATGTGCAATTTAAAACCATTTTAAAAATGCTTTTATCAGAATTAAGAAATGTCTTCTTTTCTCTCCAAACCTTAAAGAACCCAGTGTGCAGTTATGTAGGTTTAACGTAATCCTGTGCTTCTTCCAGATAACACTTTAAAAGATGAAGGTGCTATATTGTAGACTAAGCTTCAGTAAGAACTTATATGACCCTGTGCCAGACAGTTTCCTACAGTTACTCACATCCAGGTCATAATTGCTATTTACCTTCCTCTGAAGGGTGTTGCTAGGAAACATAAGCAAAGGACTCAGCTTCCTAAGAGAAAAATGTGTTAAAATGCAAATATTTGAAATCTCCTAAATGGTAAGAAGGGCAGAGAGAAAGTGAGTAGTTAGGGAGAAGTTTTGAATTAATTAACTCACATTTTATCTATCTATCTGTCTAGATATAGATACAGATTTTATATATATATTTATCTATATATATATCTTTTTCTTTTCAGCCAGGTATAACTTAGAAGTTTGGATATAAAACTAGGTTCATGTTATTTCTTTTGTTCTGCCCTCATTTATTGAGTGTGTACCATGTGCCAGGCCTTTGCTGATCAATTTATATCCATTATCTCATCTCCTTACAACTCTGTGTGATAATCATTATTTTTATTAATTTTACAGATGAGGAAACTAAGAATCAGACAGGTTGTGTAACTTGTACAAAATCACACAGCTAATATATGGTAGAGTTGGGACTCAAAACTCCAAAGCATATATTTGCAACCACTCTGCATTATTATAGAATTTCTTCTTCAAAGTTTCTAACCACTTTTTTGGAGGCTTCCAGGATGTCTTAAATGTTTGCAAAGAGTCTTTTAACTGTCCCAGGGCATCCACCAATGTCCTCGTCTCTGTGGTCATGTTTGTGCTGAGAACTCCATGCCTTGATGCTGCTGGCTCCACCCTAGAGGGATGAAGCTGCGCGGTGAAGCCCTCCTCACTAATGATGCAAAATCGTGCTCTGACTGCTCCTCAGGGATTGTTAAGGGTGTGGTTCTTGTAGTTTCTCACTCTGATACTGCTCCCTCTGGCGAGGACACAGCATGAATCCATTTATCCAAGTGTCTGACACCATGAGGCTCAGCAAGGTTCCTTGCCCTTCATCAGGAGGCACTACATGTTGACAAGCCGCTGAACCTTCCCTCTTCACTTGGGCTGAGTTCTCCCTGGAGGCTGTGCAGATCCTTCTGCAGTTAGACTCCTGGCAGGCTTGCCCTACAGGATGTCCAGACAGGCTCAGGGTGTTCAAACCAGAGGCTTCTCACTGGCCGCCTTTCCCTGGCCCCTCCACCCCATTGGAAGAGGTTCTGTAGCCCTGCTGCCTTGCTGCCTACCTTGAGCAGAAGTTCCAGCCCTTGTCTCTTAACTAGTAGGGAACTTTCAGTCTTGATCACTTTCAGCTGTTTGGAATTTAATTCCTCCCTCCCCCCCACCCCAGTGACTGCGAGTATAGAAGAACCCCAGTAAGGCTTGCTGAACTTTATACACTAGAGAGATTAGAAAATATTTCAATAATAAGCAGAGGTGATGCTGATTTGTATATGGATTTCAGAACAGAAAATGCTGAGGGGCAATTTCTCATTCTCATTTCAAATTATAGGTCCACATTCTCTTATCAGCAATTCCAAAATCCCAAAAGCTCTGAAACTGAAAGTTTTTTCCTAAGTTTGATACAAACTCTTTTTTTTTTTAAATTTATTTATTTTTGGCTGCGTTGGGCCTTCGTTGCTGCGCGCAGGCTTTTTCTAGTTGTGGCGAGTGGGCTTAGTTGCTCCGTGGCATGTGGGATCTTCCCGGACCAGGGCTACGAACCCGTGTCCCCTGCATTGGCAGGCGGATTCTTAACCACCGTGTCACCAGGGAAGTCCCAATACAAACTCTTTTGGCTGCAAAATTTGACCTGAACTAATGAGAGACTATTTTCAATCATGATCCACTTGGTAAGACCAATTACATGTTTCAATACAGAAATACTTACGTGTTTGTTTATGGGATGCTGCCCTATACCTGGTTGGGGCTGTTTATATAATATATAGTATATGCATTGTATTAATTTTCTGAAATCTGAAAAAGTCTACCTTCTGAAACACATCTAATACATAAAGCTAATGGCTTGCCACTTAATCGCCTTTAATCTGCTTTCTTAGTTTATGCTACCTTGGACTCGGCCTCCTCTTTATTCAAGGGGTTCTAGATCTGTAAACTGGCGCAAGTCTGGGAATTGATGGAGGAGACGTGACTTTTTGTTTTTATGATTCAAGTTAGACTTTTGTTCCCGTGACCTAGAATTTTTCTGCTTATATAGCTCAAGTAAGAATTTAGTTGGCTGCCCGTCTGTATCACTTCCAGGAGCACTGTGATCACCTAACCAGCGTTGTGTGTCCCTGTGAGTCAGGCTATTCTGGTTGGCTGCTTTCCCTCTGCTGTTCATTATGGTAACTATACCTGCCTTGCCTTTGACAGCTGAGTGCTGCCACTTCCCCGGACACTCCAGGATCCAGTTCCTTCCATCGCATTTAGGAAGCATCACATCAGTGTTAACAATTCCCTCTGTCAGTTCTGGCTTACAGAGAAGAGTGGTCCCGGGGCTCTTCAAAGATGCTGGGGCTCCTGTCACAAATTTATTTCTCATAGTTATGCTGAAAGGCATGTCTTCTGGACCTTCCCAGGGTGGATGATTGTGTCTTAAATGACAGATCCACTCTAACTTTCCAATCTTCCTGAACCTTCATTAAATCCCTTCCCCTAGGGACTTCCCTGGTGGCGCAGTAGCTGGGAATTCGCCTGCCAGTGCAGGGGACATGGGTTCGAGCCCTGGTCCGGGAAGATCCCTCATGCCATGGAGCAACTAAGCCCGTGCACCACAACTACTGAGCCCGTGTGCCACAACTACTGATGCCACGTGCCACAGCTACTGACACCTGCATGCCTAGAGCCCGTGCTCCACAACAAGAGAAGCCACTGCGATGAGAAGCCCACGCAGTGCAATGAAGAGTAGCCCCCGCTCGCCACAACTAGAGAAAGCCTGCATGCAGCAACAAAGACCCAATGCAGCCAAAATAAATAAATAAAGTAATTAATTAAAAAAAAAATCCTTTCCTCTACATTAAGCCAAGGCGGGTCTGGCATTCCAGGTTCATTTACTGTGGGCCACTTTGGGTCCGCGTTGTAGCCAAGGAACCAAAACAAACGTTAGAGCTCTTTCTAACGCCCTGAGTTGCGGCATTAAATGCAGAATATCTATTTTATGGGCTCTTACCGATCTATCTGGCCCGATTCAACTTTCTGTTCCTTCCGCCATTATCCCACATGCTTAGTATCCATTCCACACATATTCCCTGATTTCTGTCTGTGTGAGTTAGAAAAAATCAAGCAGTTGTTTTGGAGTGTAGTGCATCTCCTCATGGGTCACACTTTGTACCTGTAGGGGCCTTCTATGACGTGAGTCCCGTGATAAGTCTAGAATCAAAGAGTGGGATGGGTGGTCGAGACAATCAGCAGTGTCTTTCAAGGCAGCTGCCTCAGGGGAGGCCATTAAGGTTTCCTCCAGCAAAGCAGGGTTAATCTCAGGCTGGGGTCTGCTTCTTCTGGCAGAGAAGACTCTGATATTTCGGGGTTCCATGTCCCCAGCTTTATCAGGGTCTTCCCAACAGGGTCCCCACTCCTTCTCAGTCAGTGCCCTCACTTCAACAGTAGACACCTGTGAAGTTGGGAATTCAGATTGCTTTGTAATTCAGCCAATCTCAGGATGAAATTCTGGATTTGATTTTTAGCAGTCTCAGCCCTGTGGCTGTAGGAGATAAGGGTCCCTTTCAGGGTAGACACGGAAGTTTTCCGGTCATTTATGAACACTTGAGCTGGGAATTTGAATCCTTGAGCTCATCCTTTCCCCACTTTGTCTAGTGACTTTAGGAGCAATTAACCAATATCATTATCCTCATTCGTTTGACAAAAATGTTCAAAGGTGCTATATACATGGTCATCCAGAACCTTGCCTTTTGTAAGTGTTTGATTAGGAGTATTCACTGGTGATGCTTTGCATATCTCTGTGACCACATTGTGTCATGGGCTATCAGTGCTCTCTTTACTACTGGAAGTAGTCATTAGTGTCTTTAAGTCTCATCAGAGTGGAGAGCCAGTTCCAGAAGCCCCAGAACCAATTCAGAAAACTCATCCTTAAGATTCTCTTCTTCCAGAACCATTCTTGGTACCAAAATCTGTATTAGTCAGAATTCTCCACAGGACCAGAACCAGCAGGATAAATGGATGGATGGATGGATGGATGGATGGATAGATAGATATTTTAAGGAAATGACTCACACAACAGTGGAGGCTTGGCAAGTCTAAAATCTGCAGGGTAGGCTGGCAGGGTGGAAATTTAAGGAAGTAGTATAGTTGGAGTCTAAAGGCAGTCTGCTGGTAGAATGCTTTCTCATAGAGGTCAGTCTATGTTTTTTTAAGACCTTCAGCTGATTGGATGAGGCTCACCTAACACTAGGGAGGATAATCTGCTTTGCTCAGAGCCTGCCAAATTCAATGGTAATCTCATCCCAAAACACACCTTCCTAGAAACATCCACAGTAGTCTTTCAACAAAGATTATTGGTCCAGCTGGTGGCCCAGCCAAGTTGACACATAAAATTAACCGCCACACCAGTAATGAATTATAAAAGCCAAGCCATAAGTGGAGATCTCCAATTGTTGATTTCCCTTGATTGTAAACAGTTCTCTCCCTCGCTCTAGTTTAGCACTTCCTGTTCACACCTCAGGTCAGTGTGATCTGACTTCTGCCTCCTCTCACCTAGTTGACACTTTGATAAAGGTCCCCTGAGGTTGCCAAACCAACTGACGTATCAGTATTTCAGGTCTTTTCTTCCTGGACTATTTTGCTTCCTCGACATTTTTGACCACCTTGATCTTATTTCCTTTGTCTTTGTGACATTACTTGTGATTCTCATTCCTCTTCCCTGTCTGCTCCAAGCGTCCTCCCTCTGCCTGTGCCCCAACATTGATTTTAAGGTTCTGCTCTCAGCCATCTGCTAGTCTCATCACGTGCTCATCTTTGGTGACCTCATCCAATTTTGTTCTTTTTACTGCAGTTCATATCTGGCAGGTAAGGCATTCGATAAAGATTTGTTAAATAAATGGTGACTCCCAAATATATCTCCTGTGGTCTGAACTGCAGACTCTTACCCACTGCCCATATCCATTTGAATGTCTAGAGGCACCTCAAACTTAGTATGTTCAAAACTCCACTCCACGTATCTCTCCTTTCCAAACTCTGCCTCTACTTCACTCCAGTGGCCATTATTCTTGTTGTTTCCCACTGTCCCATTTGCCTCTCTCTCAGACAAGAACTTGGACATCATCTTAGAATCCTTCCTTTCCCTCACCCCACCTCCATGGGTTTAATCAGGGCCCTGACAATGTTTACCTTCTATTTCTGAATCCACCCCTTGTTTTCCATTGCAATTGGACAAGTGCCAATCTTTCTAAGTCCAGATGACTGCGAGAGCCTCCTAACCGGTCTCCCTAATGCAAGTCAAGTTCCGCTCAGGTCCACCCTCCCAGTTGTTGCCAGAGGGATCTCTCGTGGGCAGCCTTAATTGTGCTACCGTCTGCTAAGACCCTCCATCCCTCCCCATAGTCTCCGGGGTAAGCTCAGGTCCTTAGCTTGCTTCATGTGTTCTGCCCTGTCACCTGCCATTCCCTTCCTTGCGCTTTATTGATTGTTTGCAACATTTCCGCATGGTTCGCTATTTTGTCTCCTTGATCTTCTGTGTGGTATGTTCAGTCTCCCTCCTGATTACCCTTCTCCCTATTTATTTACTCGGCTACCCCTATTTAGCCTTCCTATCTCAAGTGCAAGCTCGTCTGGCAGATATTCTGAGGCAAGTGCCCTGCCTCTAAGCTTCTGCTCTGTCACTTCATCTGAAATTATCTTTTTATATGATTGTTTCTCTAAATGCAGAACCGTGCCTTATTCATCTTTAGGTCTCCAAGACTTAGCACACTACCTGGAACGTAGTAAGTGTTTAGTAGATGTTAGGTGAACTGTTGAAATGAACCCCATGTAGGAACTATAAACATTAGAGCAGAGATTGAGTGAAAATAAGGAGGTGGGTCCTTCTGGGACTTGGAATCTCAAGATGCAGGGAGCAGTCAGATGTCAGTTTTATAGTTCAGACATTGGATTTGACAGTGATATGGCTCGGGGGGAAACTGTCTAACCAAGCTCTCGAGGGCATTGTATCTAGTAAGAACATCATGTCAGCTTATTGATTTTCAGTGAGCATTATAAATGCTGGGGTGCTAGAATGTTTAAGTGCATTGAGTTGTTAATGTATTTTTCTCCCTGTCCAAAGACAGACTGTCCTCACAAGATTGCCCAGGGATTATGGGATCAACTCAATGGATGTCTGTTGAATGACCATGATGGCTATGATCGTCAAGCCATGATAGCCTGAAACATCCCTCTCTCCATGGTAGGCATATAACTGGCAGATACATTGGATTGGTTAAGTCGTCCTCTTCACTGGAGAGTGCTGTCGCATACTGACAATGACACTTTAGACATGAGGAGACAGCCTAGAAACCTTCATTGGAAACCTTGATAGTTTCCTGCATCTTGAGAGTTTTCCTGGACAGAGAGCCTATCGTATAGAGTGGATTCCCTCTACAGATGACTAACATCATCTATTGATTGTTGATAGTTCTTGCAAAATTTGTAGACCTTTTTTTTTTTCTTTAAGTAATCGGTTCTATACCAGATTTCAAGGTATATAATATACTAATGTTGAATGGGAAGAACGTTAGACTTAGGAGTCAGAGTACACAAAAGTGAACACAAACACAGTGAACACTCACGTCAATTACCAGTGCAATGGCACAAAATAAAATGAGCATACAACCGCTAACCCCATTATTTGCTGGTCTCCATTGCTGTAGTTTGTATTCTCCCTGCTGTTTATAGCTGAAAATACATTATTTCTTCACTGTATGTTTCTTCTTTCTCGGTTCTTCCACTAGAGTATAAATCTCCACTAAGGCCCAGAAAGTGCCTGGGACATAGTGGGAACCCAGTAAGTGTTTGTTGAATATATTTGTTGGGGGTGGGCAGAGTGTTGCTATAGTACTTTATTAAAGTTTGTTAGTTGAAAGTTTTGAAATAAGAGAGCTTTTTGAACTTTTAAATAAAACTGTCTAAAACTCTAAGGTATACTTTACCGTATACAACTGTGGAAATTGAGCTCTGGAATTCCCAGTAGGTGCTGCCTTCCCACAAGCATTGCCATGACACCCTAAGAAGCCCCAGGGAGCCCACTACGCAGCTGTATACCTGGGGAATGCAGCCAGAGAACTTGTTTGTCCCTTACTCTCGGAGAGTATCTGGATTTACCCTTTCATTCTTCATATCCCCGTTGACCACAGTCACCTGTGGGAGGTCCCTGGATGCATGCTGTCTCTTGAGGAGTTGTTTCTTACTACTGAGAACATCTTCTACCGTGGCCATCTCTCTTACCCTTTTGTCTTCTCTGAGCCTCGTCATCAGCAGAAAATGCACCAACTCCAAAATCTCATCCTACTCTTCAAGTGCGACCTCCTTCTTACAGTCTCACTGCAGCACTTTCTGGAACTGATTAAGACGTATGATTCTTTCCAACTCTCTTATTTACATTAGTCACTTCCCTTCTGCTCCTCTCTCTGTCTCCAGCTTGGAGTCCATGGTCCATTGTTGTAATCACTCCCTTTCAAATACTCCTACTTCCCTTGCCCTTTTGTCCCTCCATTGTAATCAGCTGGCCAACCCCCAGCCCTATCATCTCTTTTCATCTCCTCAAGAATCTGTTGCTTTAGTCATTGCCTCTCTTTGGATCATTCTTAGTACAATACAGACAAGCTCTAGAATTTCTGATCTTTCAAAGTCCTTTCTTGGTCTCACAGTCTCCTCAGCTACATTTCTGAAAAGTTGTCTGTACTCCTGTCTTTGTGCACATCTCTGCCCTTCCCACCCGTTCTCACAGGCTGCCCCCTCCACACCGCTGAAACTTCTCACGTCAGGGTCACCAGTGCACCCCAAGTTGCCAGACTCTCTAGATCCTTTTCTGTAGTCATCGTCTGAGACCCCCTGCCATTCCTCTTCTCTTTTCTTTCCTGACACCCCATTCTCTAGTTTTCTTCCCCTCTCCCAATCTGCTCCCTTTCATCCACCTTTGTCAGGGTCTTCCTTCTCTCCACACCTGCCCTTACAGGGTCTGGTGTTCCTCCAGACTTAGGCCTGACCCTCATCTTTCACTACATTATTTTCTGAGGTGATGGCATTCTCTTCTGTGGTTTTCAGTGCTGTACCACCTGCACGCTGGTAACTTCAGAAAGTTATGCACAGCCCAGACCTCTGAGTTTCAGACCTGCGTATCCAGTTCCCTACTTGACTCCATCTGGAGGTCTCATAGACATCGCAAACTTAACATTTCCAAAAGTGCAGGTTGATTTCTGTTCCTTCTCCCCAGTTAAATCTCTAGCTCTGTAAGCACTTTACTTATTCAGTTGCTCAGGCCAGAAACTCAGGAGTTATTCTTGATGTATTCTTTTTCTTCATTCCCATATTAAGCTATCAGCAAGAAATCCTGTTGGTTGTCCATTTCTCTTTCCATCTTCTCTCCTCCGGTCCAGGTCACCACTGCTCTATCCCAGAACTATTGCGGTAATTTTTTTTTTTTTTTTTTTTTGCTGTACGTGGGCCTCTCACTGTTGTGGCCTTTCCCGTTGCGGAGCGCAGGCTCAGTGGCCATGGCTCACAGGCCCAGCCGCTCCGCGGCATGTGGGATCTTCCCAGACCGGGGCACGAACCCGTGTCACCTGCATCGGCAGGCGGACTCTCAACCACTGCGCCACCAGGGAAGCACTATTGCAGTAAATTCTTAATGAATTTCCCTCCTGCTGCCCACATTCCCCTCCATTAGAACTATTTTAAAGTGCATGTCATTTACCTGAAACGTTTTAAAACCTGTTGGTATGATCAAATTATTCTTGTTTCCATAATGTCAAAAGCCTGGAATATAAGCATAAGAGTATATTGCTTAATTGTAGTATTATGGGCAGATGTATTAATAGTAACTTTCAAATGAAAAAGATACTATCCAACTTTTACAATAAATATACATGGATTGCCTTAAGGAATTTTGGTAAGGAGTCTGTTATCAGTCTACCATAGTCATAATAGATAGTTTCATTTTGTAACTAGCGCACAAACTCTAGATGTTGTTTTCTAGGTGGTGGTGATAGTGGTAACTTTAAACCAATGTGTACTATGTCTGATATGGTAGAGAGTTGTAAGTGTGATAGAGGGATGTCTTTTTTAACTCATTCAGTTGATAGGTTTGTTGATGGGGTTTATCACTCAAAATCAGACACTTTGCGAGAACGTTCTGCAGATCTTTTTATGGCTGTTGGAGCCAGCTTCATACGCAGGCAATCAGCACAGTCACGCAGGACCTCACACTCAAAGGACCTTATAACCAGCTTGGCGTTTACTGCTCTGAGGCCACCGTCTTGAAAGTCTTAATGATTTTATCTTTGAATGTGTACTTTGTAAGTGAAGTCTGATGAGGCAGTGGGGTGTGCGTGGGGCTCAGAGCCTGAGCTCACGTGGAAGCTTGCCTCCTGCAGCCTCCTTGCCTCCCAGGGATGGGTTTTTGCTCTCCAGTCCCAGGTGCCTTGGGGTATTCTTGGGTGGAGCGGCACGGTGACCATTCCCTTCCCCCTGGGCTGGCAGCACCCTGGTGAGTTTGGTGGGCAACTCAGCAGTGTCCTCTTACCCTCCTGATCCAAGTACCAAGCCCTCTCCCACCCCTGTCTTGGACCCTGCAAATTGTGTAGCTCCTGGCTGTGTAGGGTGACTGTTAGCAAGTACTGTGGGAAGTTTCTGGACTAAAATCATATTGCTTATGCTTTATGGTCTGGAGTTGGCAGTGTGACCAATCATTTGCTCTTTATACTGGAGCAATCCCAAAGTCATTCTCTAAGAGAAGTGCTGCTTTGCTTGCCCGGGGCATTCCCATGGCTCACCTCCCACCCGTGAGCGAGATGGCCACAGATCTAGGTGAGGGGTTTGATTTGGCACCTCAGTTTTTACAGTCCACCTGCTTTGTTCTTTGATCTGTCAAGAATGTGGATCTACCTTTGATAATCAGCACAGACCCACACTGGCAAAGAATATAACAGGAAATGTTTCGCCGAACAACTTTTATCAGGAGCCCAGCTAAGGGAAGTGATATTTGTAGAGGATTGTTCAAGTGATATGCAGTCCATTTATTTCTGTAGCTGTTCCCCGTCCTGTCCTTGGTTTCGCTTTGTACTTGGACAGTCATGCTTTGGATCCTTACACAGTTGCTTTCTTTGAATCCTGTTGTGGTGTAACGTCATCAGCATTTTTTTTAGGGGTGTCAGGAGAGCCTGCTTTATAAAACTCACTGTTGGACTGCTCCAAGTTGTTCTTGAAGACATGTCTCCTGCATTACTCAGGGTGTCCTACGTGAGAAATCTTTCCTGGAGACGGTGGCCAGGAAAAGCTTTGTTTTAGCCAGTATATAGACCATATCTCCTGCATATATGTGTTCTGTTACCCTACCCTCAGCATTGATCTTTTAATGGATATTATCCTGATTTCATGTTTTATTTAATATTTATGTTTACACGTATTTTTAGGAAGCCACATCAACTCCTTCATATAACTAGGCAGAGTATAAATAAATGAAAGTAACGATGCCTCTTGCTTCCAGTAGTCAAGTCATAGTGTTTTATTTTCCATTGCTCCGATTCCGGTTAACTTGGCCTCTGTCTCTGGACTCTGCATGAACAACTGTTGACCAGTATTTACTTAGAGATTACTTTAGAACACCTTCCATTTCAAAAAAAAAGTAGATCTCATGGAGGCGGAATGGGCAGCCTTTCTGTCCTCTACTTTCAGCACTGTTTACACCATTCTCAAAGCTAGCCAATCCACTAGCATTGCTGTGTACACCTGGGGATCCTGACACTGTGAAAGTGCTTGGCAGGTACACTAGAGGACTGTGGGAGTGACCTCTGCCCTCAAGGTGCTTAGAGTCCATTTGGAGAGGTAACTAATGTGCATGAAGTAAATGGGACTGACATTTTTAGACTCCTTACTAATGCAATAGTTTTTCAGAGAAAAGAGGCTATTGTCTATTTTGATAGATGCTTTTTATAGTCCAGAAGCACCGCATTGCACAAATACACCTAAATGTTTTTGCAGCTGCTTATTTATTTATCAAATAGATGTATGGAGCTTATCATAGGCCAGGTACTCTAATAAGCCCTTTATAAATATTAACTCATTTCATTTCCATAATAACCCTATGAGGTAGATACTGTTATTAGAGTACATTTACAGTAGTAGCAGCTGAAGCAACAACAGGTTTTTGCCCAAGGTTGTTATTTCATTATTCCTTGTTATTTCAGGTAGCTCTCTGGCTGCTAGCGTTGCAGACCACAGAGCCACACCGGTGGTTTCCCAGGAAAAAGTGTAGATATCTTGTAAAAAACTTACCTTACTAGGGGGAGAATTTTTGAAGTGTAAGATAAATAAGATCCATTAGAAAGTATATCTGAATGAAGACAAGAGGTTTTCTTTGTTTGTTTTTTGGCCACGCGGCTCGCGGAACATTAGTTCCCCAACCAGGGATCGAACCCAGTCCCACGCCACCAAAAGTGCCAAGTCCTAACCACTGGACCACCAGGGAATTCCCCCCAAGAGTTCTGTAAGAACTTAGGCATCCACAGATGGGTTTTCCCACTTCCTCCCTCTGAAATAAGTTTACGTATAGGCCTTAATAAAAGTCCTTATTATGGCTACTTTACAATAGTGGGTGAACATTTTATCCATTTATATCATTAAATTTATTTACTTTAAATTGGGAGTGAAATCATAACAGAATGATATCTGCTGCCATCAATTCAAGAATAAATATTGCTGTGATCACTCCACAGAGGTGAGACGGACACCAACAGCCCCACACCCCATATTCGGTTCAGATATAAGAATTGATGATGCCACATGTGTACCAAGAAGGTATGAAGAGATTTGTTAGTCATGTAATAAGGCTTTCTGGGAAGGGCAGGGCAGGCTTCTCAAGCTGGTCCAAAAGTGGCTTGAAAGAACAGGGAAATAAGTCTGGCTTTGCTTTTATTTTGATTAGATGATGGGGCCTGAGGTCAGAGCTCCCATCTGTGCTTCGGGCCAGGGCTTGGTTTTAGCTTCCCGTCTGCCCCAAAGGAGGGGTCACCTGGGTTTTCTTAGCAGCTTCCCCTCGGGGGAAGGGGATTGGAACAGCTTGAAAGTTGTCAGCAAACATCAGATTCTCTATTACAAATATAGTTTTAAGTGCTTATCGTTGTTTATATTGTGGGGCAAAAATGTTGTCTCTGTACTAAGTAAACACCATTAATCTAATGTTGCAAATGGAAGATTCAGCACATTCTGTTAAGAATGTTTTTGGAGGATACAAGGGCATATCCTGTGTATCTTTCAAAAACACTGAAAATTTAACATCTCCAATATGTGTGGGTTAAAAATGATGCTGAAGGGCTTCCCTGGTGGCACAGTGGTTAAGAATCTGCCTGCCAATGCAGGGGACACGGGTTCGAGCCCTGGTCCGAGAATATCCCACATGCCGTGGAGCTACTGAGCCTGTGCTCTGGAGCCCGCGAACCACAACTACTGAGCCCTTGCGCTACAACTACTGAAGCCCACGCACGTAGAGCCCGTGCTACGCAACAAGAGAAGCCACCGCAATGAGAAGCCCCCACCACAACGAAGAGTAGCCCCCACTCGCTGCAACTAGAGAAAGCCTGCTCACAGCAACAAAGACCCAACGCAGCCAAAAATGAATAAATAAAATAAATTCATTTAAAAAAAAACAAAAAACAATGATGCTGAAATATTGGGTATTGCCTGAGTCACTGTGGGCAAAGAAGCCTTTTTTTTTTTTTAAAGCATTTTATTTTTTAAATTTTATTTATTTATTTTTGGCTGTGTTGGGTCTTCGTTTCTGTGCGAGGGCTTTCTCTAGCTGCATTGAGCGGGGGCCACTCTTAATCGCGGCGCGTGGGCCTCTCACTATCGTGGCCTCTCTTGTTGCGGAGCACAGGCTGCAGACGCGCAGGCTCAGTAGTTGTGGCTCACGGGCCTAGTTGCTCCGCGGCATGTGGGATCTTCCCAGACCAGGGTTCGAACCTGTGTCCCCTGCATCAGCAGGCAGATTCTCAACCACTGCGCCACCAGGGAAGCCAAGAAGCTTTTTTTTTTAAGCTTTGTTTTTATGGCATTAATGATTTCTAAGTTTTATCACATTCTTTTTGTACTTCATTAGACAGATCCTTAATAAATAGGAACTCTTTTTTAACTGAGTTTTTATAAAAAATTACCTGTATACAATATTTAAAGGTTACTTTCCATTTACAGTTATTACAAAATATTGGCTGTATTCCCCGTGTCATCCTTGAGTTTATCTTACACCCACTAGTTTGTACCTTCCACTCCCCCACCCCTATGTGCCCCTCCCCACCTCCCCACTGGTAACCACTATATCTGTGAGTCTGCTTATTTTTTGTTATATTCACTAGTTTGTTATTGTTATATTTTTTACATTCCACATACAAGTGATATCGTACAGTATTGATTTTTTTTTCTGTCTGACTTATTTCACTTAGCATAGTGCTCTCCAGGTCCACCCATGTTGGTGCAAATGGCCAAATTTCGTTCTTTTTTATGGCTACGTAGTATTCCAGTGTGTGTGTGTGTGCACGTGCATGCATGCACACACGTGTATCTATCTCACGTCTTTATTATCCATTCGTCTGTTGATGGACACTTAGGTTGTTTCCATGTCTTGGCAATTGTAAATAATGTTTCTATGAACATTGGGGTGCATGCATGTTTTTGAATTAGTGTTTTTGGGTTTTTTCGGATATATATCCAGGAGTGGAATTGCTGGGTCATATGGAAGGGAGGTTGAAAAACCTCCCTACTATTCTCCACAGTGGCTGCACCAACTTACATTCCCACCAACAGTGTAGGAGGGTTCCCCTTTCTCCACATCCTTGCCAACATTTGTTATTTGTAGACGTTTTGATAATAGCAATTCTGACAGGTGTGACATGATATCTCATTGTGGTTTTGATTTGCATTTCTCTAATAATTAGCGATGTTGAGCATCTTTTCATGTGCCTGTTGGCCATCTGCGTTTCTTCTTTGGCAAAACGTCAGGAACTCTTATTTTTAAATTTAAATAGGCTGGACTCTTATTTTACACTGCATATCTTGGGTTTTAGGTTCTGAGCTAATTATTGGGAAGAAACAAATGGGAGTAAAATCCAAAATCTTAGATGCCAAAGGTCTGGGAGAGACTGGGAAACAATTTACCTATAACAATCAAGAGATGTGTTATAGGTAAACAGACAGATGGAAGACAACATCTTTACCTTTGAGCTTTGTGGTTTACTACATTTTAAAAATTTGAAGACAGTTTTGTACATTTTAATATCTCTGACATTGGGATGTACTTTACAGTCACTGTTGAGTCAGAGCCATCATTTTTATTTCCCAGTGACACATAAAATAATGTTTCTTGTCATCAGTGGTGTCTTCAAGTTTATGAAATATCCTAATTTTTTTTATTACTTTATAAGTCTTTTTAATATAAATTCATTGAAACTTCAGAAAAAATATCCACGATTAGACCCCAAGTTAGGGGAGCCTTTACAGAGGTGATTATCTTGGAGTTGCCTTGAAGGAAGCACAGGCATTGACCCAGTTTGAGTGAGTGAGTTAGTGGAGGTGGCATTCCAGACCAAAAGAGTAGCATGTATAAAGCATATTGTTGTTAAAGAGTGTAGTGTGTTGGGGAAAGGGCTAGAAGTTTGATGTGTCAGAAATGTAGGATCTGGGGTGAGATGGGGAGAGTGATAAACTGGCCACAATGGTAACCTGCAGCCAGGCTTTGAAGGGCTTTGTGTGCCCTGCTACGGAGTGGAGCTGTATTGACACAGCCGTGCAGCTCTCGGCATCATCAAGGGGGTGTGTGGCATTGACATAATAATAGAAGAGCGTGGATAAAGCAATATATCAGATAAGATCGACAGTACAGAACTCTCCGAAGTACAGAACTACACTGTGATTCCAACTGGACAGTGTGGAATTAAGTGGAAGGGAGAACTTCTTCATCAAGCGGGGCTACTTCCTTCTGCCCCTGTTGTGAGTGGAGTTGGGGTTCAGTGTCCTGTTTTGGAAACCTGTTTCTGCACTAGCTCTATGACAACGCTGGTGAAAAATAGAGAATGGCTTTCAGAGGGCAGTTTTAATCCACTCGGTTGGAAATTTAGGAGTGGAGCATGTAGGAAGTAGTGTTTCGAAACTGTTTTTGACTTCTTCCTAAGGGTCATTTATTCTTAAATTTATTCCTAAATTAAGGGTCATTTATTAGTCTTAATTTCCTCTAACGTATAATGTCTGGTAGAGGGAGGTTTTATAATACATTTTTTAAAATAGGTTTTTTGCTCCTTTTTTTTTTTTTTTTAAACACGTTTGGGAATTTGATCCAATATAGAAGAAATTTGTTCAGTTTGGGTTTCCAAATAAAAGAGGTACAGAAGATTGCTTCATCCAAGAGCCACTGAGACATAAAGAGTTAGAAGACCAAAAGGGAAAAGTTAACGGAAGCAGATTTAAACAGTATAGAAAAGGAAACTGTACTGATTTTTCTGTTACTTCAAGCTAATTTCAGTAACTCATCACCATCTACAGCTCCCAAGTGTATTGTTTTGCATAGAGCTTTGCATTGTCAAACCAGTGGAAGGACCTAGTCTATTAAAAACATTTTCTAATTTCATTTGATTTCTAACTAAAAATTTTGAATAGTACTCTGTTGACATAGTTCAAAAGTTTAAAAAGAGCACATAATGAAAAATCTTCCTCTGTCTCCAGTCCCCTTGCGGAGGAAGCCAGTGTTAGTTTTCTAACATTGTATCTTTCCAGAGAGACATTATGGACATGTGAGCAAATCTGTAAGTGGTAGTATCGCATACATTATTGCTCAACAGCTTGCTTTTTTTTTTTTTTAAACAGCAGCTTTACTGAGATACAGTTTGCATACTATGAAATTCACCCTTTTAGAGCATAGAATTCAATGTTTTTTAGTAATTCACAGAATAGTACAGCCACCACTACTACCCAGTTTCAGAATGCTCATTACCCCATAATGAAACTCTGTATTCATGAGTGGGGTCAGTCCCCATTTCCCTCTGCCCACAGCCCCCAGAGGCTGCTTCCTGTCGTTATGGGTTTGCCTGTTCTGGAAATTTTGTGTAAGTGGAATCACATAGTATGAGGCCTTTTGTATCCAGCTTTCACTTACCATGTTTTCAAGGTTCATCCGTGACATAGCATGTATCGATGTTATTTCTTTCTGTGTCTAAAAAATATTCCATTGTATGGATGTGCCACGCTTCGTTTATCCACTCATCAGTTGATGGGCATGTTTTCAGTTCTCTTGGGTATATACTTAGGAGTAGAACTGCTAACTCATATGGTAACCCTACGTTTAACCGTCGGAGGAACTGCCGGTCTGTTTTCCAAAGGGCTGTGCTACTTTACATTCCCACCAGCGATGTAGAGTTCTAACTTCTCCACATCCCAACTGATACTTGTTAGAGTGTTTTTGAATAGCCAGCCTAGTGGGTGTGAAGTGGTATCTCACTGTGGTTTCATTCGCCTTTCCCTAATGATTGGTAATGTTTGAGCACCTTTTCATTTGCTTATTGGTCATTTGTATATCTTCTTTTGAAGAAATATCTATTCAGGTCCTTTGCTCATCTTTTAATTAGTTTGTCTTTTTATTGTTGGATGATTTTTTTTAAATTTTTGTTATTTATTTTATTGTTGGATGATTTTATTGTTGGATGATTAATAAATAGATGATTTGTGAATATTTTCTCCCATTCTATGGGTTGACTTTCTTGACAGTATCCTTTGAGGCACAAAGGTTTTTAAATTTTGATCAAGTCCAATTTACCTATTGTTTCTTTTGTTGCTCATGCTTTTGATATCATACCTAAAAACTATGTTGTCTTCAAAGAATTTTATAGTTTTAGCTCTTACATAATGTCAGTGTACATTTTGAGTTAATTTTTGTAGATGGTGTGTCTACCTTTTGCTTTTTTCATTTAATGATATGTCTTGGAGATCATTTCATATCAGCACTAAAGAACTTCCTCATTCTTTCTTATAATACCAGGGTTTTCCAGTGTACAGATATATCAAATTTATTTAAGCAGTCTCTCCCCGTTGATGGAAATTTACATAAACATTTGGGTTTGGAAATTATTTCAAAATGTACTGTGGCTTGAAACGTTATTTCATACCAGCCTCCTCAAAATGGCAGTTTCAACCATTTGACAGACTTTTTGTTCTAAGCAATTCTTTTTTTTTAAGATGTTGGGGGTAGGAGTTTATTAATTAATTTATTTATTTTTGCTGTGTTGGGTCTTCGTTTCTGTGCGAGGGCTTTTTCTAGTTGTGGAAAGCAGGGGCCACTCTTCATCGCGGTGCGCGGGCCTCTCACTATCGCGACCTCTCTTGTTGCGGAGCAGAGGCTCCGGATGCGCAGGCTCAGCGGCCATGGCTCACGGGCCTAGCTGCTCCGCGGCATGTGGGATCCTCCCAGACCAGGGCTCGAACCCGTGTCCCCTGCATTAGCAGGCAGATTCTCAACCACTGCACCACCAGGGAAGCCCTCTAAGCAATTCTTGCCATCCAGAAGCCTTTGAGTAAATGCCAGTCCTCTGGGGAGAATGACCCCAAGGAATTATTTCAAGAGCTTTCCCTCCATTAGATGTTTACAGTAAGTCAGGAGTCAGAAGATTCTTTCAGTTATCTGAAAATATCTGTAAAAATACTTTTGGAGGAACAAGGTGCTCTAAAATTTTGTTGTACATTTTAAACTATAGTCAGTTACAGATGACTTAGTAGCATGTGTCCTCCTTTTACTATTTTGTGGCATTGTTGTCTCTTGCGTATGTGAATGTAAGTGGGTAAAAATCTAAACTTTGGGCGATTCTGCCAGCCACTCAGTAAGGGATAGAGTATCCAGAGATTTTGAAACATGTGGGTTTTTTTTTTTAAATAAAGAAGAAGGTTAGGGGGAAATCTTGAAATACACCAACATTTTGATAATCTGCAGAGGCTTATCTGGCCACTGGAAAGTAAGCAAAGAGAAGGCCAAGGGACAGCTAAGATTAATATGGCAAAGTCCATTCCTTCTAGGTTCTGAGTCTTACTTGTAACACAGTTCTTTTTTTAATTAAAAAAATTTTTTTATTGAAGTATAGTTGATTTACAGCATTGTGCCAATCTCTGCTGTACAGCAAGGTGACTCAAGTTTTACACATACATACTTCTTAAATTTTTTAAAATATTTATTTATTTGGCTGCGTCGGATCTTTCGTTGCGGCACGTGGGCTCTTTGTTGCGGCGGTATGTGGGCTTCTCTTTGTGGTGCACAAGCTCAAGAGCACACAGGCTTAGTTGCCCTGCAGCCTGTGGGATCTTAGTTCCCCCACCAGGGATCAAACCTGCATCCCTTGCATTGGCAGACAGATTCTTAACCACTGGACCACCAGGGAAGTCCCTACATTCTTTTTTAATATTCTTTTCCATTATGGTTTATCCCAGGAGATTGGATATAGTTCCCTGTACTATACAGTAGGACCTTGTTGTTTATCCATTCCAAATATAATAGTTTGCGTCTACCAACCCCAAATTCCCAGTCCATCCCTCTCCCTCCCCCCTCCCACCTCCCCTTTGGCAGCCACAAGTCTGATCTCAGTGTAACACAGTTTTTTATTAAGAGACTGTTCCCTCTTATTTATACACTGACCAAATTAGCATGATGTCACAAAAAGAACTTTGGAATTGTTCAAATCCTTTTTCTGTTCTTGATGATAATGGATACCTTCAATAAGTTACTTACCCTTTCTGGATTAGAGTCTTTTCATCTGTAAAATAAACATGAACTAGATGAGTTTCCAAGCCCATAATAGATTAGAGCAATTAATTAGGAGGTGGAATAGAGGATGCTGAAGGCAAACTGCCATCAGCAGTGCTGACAACTGATTACCTGATTGGAATGGTAATTGTAAGAAAATGAAAAGCATTTACAAAAGTTCAGAAATAATCATGGCTGGAGACAGCTAGGTAGGGGCAAATAGCCCTACATACCTGAGTGGCCCCAGAAGGTATCACTAAATTATATTATGTTCTTGATGTCCACACAAGTCCTGAGTTACCAAAGAGTTAGCCAAAAATTCAACAAAATAGTATATTATTTCTTTTCCATTTTTATTTTGATATAATTTTAGACCTACAGAAAGGTGGCAAAAGAATGCAAAGAATACCATCTACCCTTCAACCAGATTTCTCAAATGTTAACACTTTATTACACTTTCTTAATCCTCACGTGTGTATCTCTCAACTATGTGAGAGCAGCAGAAATGCTGGTCCTTTATCCTTAAATACTGTGTGTGTGTGTGTGTGTGTGTGCGTGCGTGTGTGTGCGCGCCCGTGCACACACCTGCCTTTATCCTTAAATACTTTAATGTGTATTTCTTAAAGACTAAGGACAAGGGAACTCCCTGGCAGTCCAGTGGTTAGGACTCGGCACTTTCACTGCTGTGGGCCAGGGTTCAATTCCTGGTCGGGGAACTAAGATCTCACAAGCTATGCCTTGCGGCCAAAAGAAAGAAAGAAAGACTAAGAACGTCATCTTATATAACCACAGTGTAATCACCTGACTTTATTCGGGTGTTGCCAGTTGCCCCAATAATGTCCACCGTAGCAGAAGAAAATCGAGAATGGTGTGTTTCGTCCGGGTGTCGTGTCTCTTTAGTCACCTTTAGTCTGCAGCACTTCCTGAGTCTTTTTGCCCTTAATTTAAATTAGCATTCTTGAAGAGTACAAACCAGTTACGTAGTAGAATGTCCCTCCATCAGGTTTGTCTGATGATTCAGGTTATGCACATTTGGCAGGAATACTGCAGAAGTAATGTTCTGTTCTTCTCAGTACATCGTATAAGGAGACGTTCGTTACCAATGGGTTGCATTATTGGTGACGTTAACTTTGATCCTCAGTTAAGATGGTGTCTGCCATATTTCTCCACTGTAAAGGAGCTATCTTTTCCCTTTGTAATTAATAACTATCTTGTGGAGGAATGCTTCAAAACTACATAAATATTGTTCCTCTGCAAATCTTCACTCACTGTATTATTGTTTTATGAAGACAGAAGAAAAATAATACATTTTAGCAAGATTTTCATCAAAATGGTTGTGGTGGTAAAAAAATAACTTCAAAGAACTTGTGGCAACCATATGACAAATACGATCATGTAGAATTCCTTATTATTAATTATTTAAAAGAAATTAGATATATGCAGTACTTAGTTTTTAAAAATATCCCTCACATATCTAAAGTCAATTTGTAGGTTTATAAATGTAAAAGTAATTTGGTTTCTTAGTAGTAGTATTGCTTTTGAAAGATTTAGGGATGAGTCATTCTCGGAAGTTTTTCTCCTTTGTCCAGTGTTAGGGGCAGAATGAACCAAACAAAAATTGTTTGAGGAAAAACATCTTCTAAATGCCTCTCCTTTCCCTCCTTTTTCTGTGTTTCTTCACATCTCTGCCAAGAAGCCCACTTTTACCTTATTGCCCAGCTTAGAAACATTCACTGGTGCCCATTTCCCCACAGGATCGAGTTCCAACTTCTCAGCCTACCTTTTCAACTTTAAAGTTTTCTTCTACTCCAGCCAAAGTAATCTACACAATCCATTTGGAAACAGCATCTCATGTTTTTGTCTCTGCAAAATGCTCATCCTATCTTGATTCTTCTCAGCATTCCAGATGAAATTCAAGTGTATTTCCCCTAAAACACTCCCTGGCCTCTTCATTTTTCAAACTTCAACATTAATTAACTACATGTAGTCTATTTGCTACTTTACGGAGATGCTTTAGTAGGAACTTTTTTAGGGACGATAAGGTGGTATAAACAAGAAATAAAATAAAGACTGGGTAGCCTGTAAGCCTCGTTTGGAAGGCTGTTCTCCCGCGTCCTCCCTTGTGCCCAGACCCTGCATACAGTAGGCACTCAGTGTTTGCTGTATACATTCTTGCGTGCGTGTGTGTGTGTGTGTGTGTGTGTGTGTGTGTGTGTGTATGTTCATGCATAGTATCTAAGGAGACTGCATCCCGCCTAGAATGTAGCACTTATTTGCTATTCAATGAATGAATGATTTGGACTTCCCTGGCGGTCCAGTGGTTAAGACTCCACGCTTCCAATGCAGGGGGCGCGGGTTCAATCCCTGGTCGGGGAACTAAGATCCCACATGCCGTGCAGCGTGGCCAAAAAAAAAAAAAGTTATTTAATTGATATAATTGTCTTTTTTTGTTTTATTCTAACAAAGCCTGCACCTCAACAGAAAAGAGGGCACACATTTCCATTCTTGTCTCATGTTCTACTTCTGTCCAAAGGAGAGCATTTACACTTTGAACTCTTTCGGGCATTGATAAGTTGGTACTGATTAATCTGGACTCTCTTGCCAGAGTTTTCTAAGAGCCAGAGAGAGTTTGACTGAGTAGGATTAGGTTTCCATTTAAGGGCAACTTGGTTTCTTTCTTTATTTTTTTAAAGGTGCTTATACATTTCATTAACCAAAGCTTCACGTTATAGGAATCCTAAAAACACAGCTGTTATCGGTCTGTTTACTCTTTAAATGCTCCTTGAGAACTTTCTGGTCACCAGCAATTGTCTTATGTGTTCGACGCACACAGGCCAAATAAGATGAGGTTCCATCCCTCAGAGTCTCAAGTGAGAGTGGAGTTCAAGACAATTGCAGGGCTAAATACCAAAAAGCTTTGGCTTCTCCCTTGTAGCTTCAGTAGACTGCAGCCTACTGAAGAGGCTTACGAGAAACATTGAGTAGTGGGGTGCAAGAGGTGGTCAGATCAGGGAGGGTTTTCCTGAAGTTCTGTTTAGGTGGAGTCGAGATTCTGTAGGATTTCAGAGGTGGCCTCATTCCAAACTGTGCCCAGAGGTATGCCAACTGCGTAGCATGTTGAAGGAAGCAAGAGCAAGCTGATACCAGCTCACCAGCAGTAGCCCTCGCCAAACGTAAAGCGGGAAAGGGGAGATGTTACTCTGAAAAGCTTGGAAGCAGTAAGGGAGCTTTTAAACTGGGTTTTAAATAAGAAATTAGAAATTTGCATTTAATTAAGAACCTGTCCAAAGAATTACCAGGTTGAAGATCAGCTCTGACAGTACCTATGGACCTAAAAAGGTTGAAGTATTTCCTCCCTCATTTAATTCACTTCCCCCGTGTGGTTACAATGTGGTTAGTCTGTTTGTCCAATTTCAGGTTGCTATGGCAGCAGAGGCTGGTTTTACACACTTACAGTAAACCTGAACTTCTCAAAAACCAAGAGGAGAAGTGGTTTTCAAGCTCTCTTCAGTAGACTTCTAGGGGATTTCAGGAACAGTGCTTTAGAATATACAAATGTTTGATGTACATTTTGTTTGTTTCAAAAGTATATATATATATTTTTTTTTAAATAAATTTATTTTTTTATTTATTTATGGCTGTGTTGGGTTTTCGTTGCTGCGCGTGGGCTTTCTCTAGTTGAGACGGGCGGGGGCTACTCTTCGTTGCGGTGCGCAGGCTTCTCATTGCGGTGGCTTCTCTTGTTGCGGAGCACGGGCTCTAGGAGCGCGGGCTTCAGTAGTTGTGGCACACGGGCTCTAGAGTGCAGGCTCAGTAGTTGTGGTGCACGGGCTTAGTTGCTCCGCGGCATGTGGGATCTTCCCAGACCAGGGCTCCGAACCCGTGTCCCCTGCATTGGCAGACGGATTCTTAACCACTGAGCTACCAGGGAAGTCCTCTAAAGTATATTTTTAACCATTAAAATAATAATAAGGAACAATGTGCCAGACATGAAGTTATATTCATGATTTGGGGACTTTGGAGAATACCACCACGTTAACTCCGGCAGCCAATGCATTCTTCAGAATAAAGCACGTTTTTGTAATTTCTGTGTATACATTTAAACTTGTAAGTGTGCGTTTGATTAAGAGGGTAGTAGACCATCGCCCCAGTCTTTTGAAAAATTCAGGTCCACACGTGTGCACTAACTTACATTTTACAAGTCAGCATACCTATATCTACATTCAATCAAATGCCAGGCAAGGCTTGGCTCATCTGCTTCAGGCATGGTCTTTTTTATTATAGTATCATAAGTAGAGTTCAGCATCTCATTGGTGTGCTGGATAGTGGTTACAAGTGTAGAATCAGCTGAGGGCCTTTTAAAAATCCTGATGCCTAGGCCACACCCCATACTAATTAAATCAGAATCCCTAGGAATAGGGGCAGGACCTAGGCATCAGTATTTTTTAAAATAAATTTATTTATTTATTGGTTTTTATTTTTGGCTGTGTTGGGTCTTTGTTGCTGCGCGCGGGCTTTCCCTAGTTGCAGCGAGCGGGGACTACTCTTCGTTGCAGTGGCTTCTCTTGTTGCAGAGCACGCTCTAGGCACACGGGCTTCAGTAGTTATGGCACGTGGGCTCAGTACTTGTGGCACACAGGCTTAGTTGCTCTGCAGCATATGGGATCTTCCTGGACCAGGGCTCGAACCCACGTGCCCTGCATTGGCAGGCAGATTCTTAACCACTGCGCCACCAGGGAAGCCCAGTATTTTTTTTTTAGTTTTAGTGCTTTTTTGGCTGCGTTGGGCCTCCGTTGTGGTGCGCAGGCTTCTCATTGCGGTGGTTTCTCTTGTTGCGGAGCATGGGCTCTAGGCATGTGGGCTTCAGTAGTTGTGGTGCATAGGCTTAGCTGCTCCGTGGCATGTGGGATCTTCCCGGACCAGGGCTTGAACCTGTGTCCCTTGCATTGGCAGGTGGATTTGTAACCGCTACGCCACCAGGGAAGTCCAGTATTTTTTTTAAATAGACTTTATTTTTCACAGAAAGATTGGGAGGTCATATAGCCATACACCCATATTCCTTCTGCTCCCCACACATGCATAACCTCCCTCATTACCAACATCCCCTACCAGAGTGGTACATTTATTACAATGGGTAAATCTACATTGACACCTCATAATCACTCGAAGTCCATCGTTCACATTCTTGGTGTTGTACACTCTTGGTATTGTACATGTTGTGGGTTTGGACAAATGTATAATGACATATACCCATCAGTACACAGTACCATACAGAGTAGTTTCAGTAGCCATCACTAATTTTCAAAGCTCTCGAGGTGATTCCAAAATATAACCAAGGTTGAGAACCATTGTGCTGTATTCTACTTCTGGGGCTTTATTATTGTAAGTTTTGAGTACTTCTTGTCTGACTTGTATATGAAAACTACCTCTATCTCCATTATATATTGGGTTCCCCATAAGATTTTGTTTGAATAAAGGACTCTGTTAAAGGTTGGTAATCAGCATAGTGAACAGAGCTAGGCTTTGGAGTCTGAGGGTCCTAGATTCAACTTCTGGCTCCACAGCTGCTGAATAAGTCACTTGGGCAAGTTCCTTAACCTCTCTGAGCTTCCATCCAATAGGTAATACCCAACAGTGAAGCTGAAAAATAATAAATGTGCCATAGTTTAATAATGTTTAACCCATGGTAAGCAGTTAATAAGTGATGGTTTGTCCATTGCTTCTTTACCTTTTGTCCTATTTTGGAGACAAGAAGTACCCTTCTTGCCATCGAACATAGGCACATACCTTACCATCTTTTGTTTTGATGTTCCTGTAATGTTTTGTATTAGCCTCTTCTGGTTTGGATTACATTTTTGTTCAAATATCTTCTAACATACTGTAGGCCTTCCGATAAAATAAATTTGAGAGCTCGGCAATACAGATTTACAGTACAGTGGTCTTTTGCTTGAGTAGAAATTTTGATATGCCATTTCAGCTCCCGGGAAGCATAAAGCACGTGAGAGTGTTATTCTGTTATCCGTGGGTATGCCCCCAGAGCTTTCAACGTGTTCTTTATGCTGAACACTTTAGTCCACTATAATCTGTCAGAAGTAAAATGATCTGATTTCTTCCCCAAAGTGTCTTCTTTTCATCTCCTTGCTAAGAACTGAGAAATGTTTGGACAGTTTGGGACAAACATTTGGATACAGATGATACAATTCAGGTTGACTACAACTGTGGCGTTTGTGTTCACTGCTTGATTGGAGACTTTGGTCTTTAGTGGAAACTGTGCCCTGTCTCTGTACCAGCCCGGGTGCATCCCAGGGGCCAGGCACTGCACTGTAGATGTTTGTTCATTTGTCTCCACGAGACTGTCAGTCCATTAAGGGCAGAAGCCGAGTCCCAGCATGGTTTGAAAGGATAATGGCTGATTGAAAGAAGGAAAGCCGTAGCAGAAAAGAAAGATGAACAGTACATACATAGAGGAGCGCGAACAAGAAATACCAGGGCTTTAGGGAGTCAAGTGATCAGTTCAATGACTAGCCTGATTCATGACCTTTTGAATATCTCTCATTTGAGAAACAGAAAGATCTTTGCTGGTACAAAAAGGTTAAGGATAAAGATGTGGCCAGCTGGCCATCGATCCTGAGTAGAAGGAATCAGCTCTGAGAGGAATTTGGTAATCCTGTGTGTTAGTAAAAGTACATAACTTTTTTTTTTTAATTTTAATTGAACATTTCAAAAGATGAGTTGCCTTTGGGATTTTCTCATCAAAATAGGAAGGTGACTCTTGGAGGAAACCTATCTAAACTTCCTCCAAGATGATGTCAGCATTCAAACTTGATCCTGAGTAATCTCTGAAATTCCTTCTGCGTTGGGCATTATGCTGAAGCCATTGGTTGTGAAGCAAGTATAATTTTTTATAGCTGAGCGTAAATGAGTTGTGGTTGGTCTCTTTTCTTCTTCTGTCCTTCTTTCATTCATTCATTTTTTTCCAACTTTCAGACAAATGTTTGTCGAGCACACTGACAGGGGCAGGCATTTGTGAGGTAAAGAGGTTGGTTTGGTGAACAAGGTGGACACAACCACTGGCCCTCCCCTGGTTCCGGGCAGCAGGTCCTTCCCGTAGAGTGTGAAGGGTGCCTTGATGGGAAAGGCAGGATGTAAAGGGGCACAGGGTGAGGGATGTGGGGCAGACACTGGGAGGAAGTCATTTTTAGACTGTGGCCTGAAGCATAACTTTAGACAAAGCGTACGGAAGAGCGTGTTCCTGACAAATGAAAAGCTTAGTTTATTAATATTTATGGCTCATTGAATAGAGTATATTTTTTTAGCCTCCCCTTACTTTGTGCCACCCAGCTGAAGCAGGTCCAGAATAGCCCTGATGCATGGCAGAAAGCAGCCCCCTTCAGCTGCAGAGTGGCCTGGTGCTGAGGCGGGCGTGAGGCCTCTCACTAGACACCGGCATTTTTCCCACCGACACGCACCGTCCATTGGCTTCCCTTTATTCAGCCTGTTTATAGGAGTCACAGCTCTGCTCCCAGGAGGGAATCATGTGCTGGATGCTTTCACTGGAGCATTCGGGAGTTAAAGAAGTAAATCTCTTAATACCTACTGATGTCTTCCTTTCTCTCTTTAAAAAAAAATCAGTTTTTATTATGAAAAATAAAATATATACAAAAGAAAGAGAGTGGGCGAGTGTGTGCGCACACACGTCGATACACTTTGCAGGGTACACATTAAAAAACAAGCTCCCATGCCCTCACTACCTAGCCTAGGAAATTAAACACGAGCAACAGTGTGTGCTGCACACATCCTGCGCCATAAGCCCCGTTCCAATCAGAACCACTAGTCTGAATTTTGTGTTCAGTGTTCTTTTGTCCCTCTCTTTTACTATGTTTTAAAAGGTCATATTTACGCTTGCACTAGGTGATATTACAATATCAGATTATCACTGTGTACCAACAGCAAACAAGAAATAGCCTGGAAAACTGTTTGAATAAACTGCTTGATTGTACTCTTTAGAGGAGAATATACTGGTCACATCAAAGTACTTAAAAAAATAAAAAGTAAAAACAAAAGCCTTTCAATTTCAAGGAAAAACCTTAACAGGGTTTGTTAAAAGGGTAAGGTTTTTACAAACCAGGGTGTATTACACATGGACCCAGAAGTAACAGGGCAAGGAATTGCTTTAACAATAACAATGAAAACACTGTTATTTTAAACTACGCCATGAAAGTGTTTGTTCATTCGTAATAATGCCACTCCAGTATATTTTAAATGATTTTGTGGTATCAGAGTTTGAATTTACTGGCGTAAAGGTCACCCTGACATGTACTAACATGAGACATGATTGACATTGGGAGACATGATTGACATTGTATTACTTCAATAATTCAAAATATTGAAATAGATCATGTCAGGAAATAGCCCTTTGGGCAAACCATTCTTGAATTTGCTTTTTTTGTGCTTGTGATGGAGGTTTGTATTCTGTATTTGCACCCTACCCCCCCGCCTTTTTCCCCTAAACTGTTCAGGTTTCCATCCAAAATGGAAAAATACCAAGTTTGGGGTATCATATTTGACTACTGTAGAAATGACCCTTAGTGAGGTGATTGCACAGTCTTTTTGATACTTGTCAAATGATTTTGCAGGCTTTTTCATTTGAATTGATCTCCTACTTTGAGGGTCATTATCACCCCACTGCTAAATGATACTTTTGGGCAACAAAAGTGGTGCATTTTAGAAATTTGTTTCCCAGAGCACATCAGAAGAGTTGTTTTTGTTTATATGTTTTCTTGCCCTTTGAACTGTAGTGTAACTTAGCAAGATTCCTTCCCCAGGAAGAAAGTAAGCTCAGCTCCTGTTACCATTCTGAAGTTTATCTGTAAGTTAATATGTAACTCAGAATCTAAAGTTGGCCGGTTGTAAAAACATGTGTATATCATTTAATCTTTTTATTTCATTTCATTTCATTTCTGTGTTTTTATTCCTGAGGCAACTGGTTTTTCCAAGATTCAACAGGAGACTTTTTCCCCCCCATCAATGAGTTTTTTGTTTTTTTTTTTTCGCGGTACGCAGGTCTCTCACTGTTGTGGCCTCTCCCATTGCGGAGCACAGGCTCCGGACGCGCAGGCTCAGCGGCCATGGCTCACGGGCCCAGCCGCTCGGCGGCATGTGGAATCCTCCCGGACTGGGGCACGAACCCGTATCCCCTGCATCGGCAGGCGGACTGTCAACCACTGCGCCACCAGGGAAGCCCCATCAATGAGTTTTTAAACTAAAGTTTTCATACTTTTCACAGTGATTTTTGCCACTATACCATAATTGTAAATCTGAGGCTTAAAGAAAAACCTATGTAATATCTTATTCAGACTGGGAGTCCAGTCTACAGTGACATGGGATGACATGGATTAGAACAATAGTTTCTCTGCATCTCAGTGCTCTTTATATTTGCGTTCTTTAGCCATTTTAACTAGCCCCTTAAAACTCTCTTTTATGACTGAAGACAAGCCATCTGAATTTCACAATAATTTTAGTATGTACTTCCATAATACCCCTAGTCACTTAAAGAAAAAGAAAAGGCTGACAAAGCAAACCATTCCCAATTGTTTAAGAAACCAGTGAATTCATCCCTGGCTTGGGCTGCATGGCATGTAGTCTGAGGGGGAGATCTATGCTTTCCTTCTCTTTCCCCACATAGGAGAAACTTTGCTGGCGTTCATGCTCATCGCAGTTGATCAGAAACTGCTGTAAGCACTTAGGGCTTCTATGATGTGCATGGTAACCACATGCAGTTTTCAGTACAGGTCTCCGCTGAAACTTCGCCCTGAGATCAGCTGTGCAGAGCACCTGACTCCCAGCAGTCCTCTTGGTTGAATGCCCTTCTCTCAGCTCTCATGTCATCAGGACTTCCCGTCTCCTTGTCCATAGCACTCTCTGTCCTGGGGGCTCTCGTCACAGGCAGAGGAGCAACAAGGTGACAGGGTGGCTGCTCAGCATGTTTAGGGAGGAGGCGTAGGAGATGAAGTCTGAGAGGTGGCCGGGGGGGCTAGCTTACATCAGGCTCTGTGGGTCACTGTGAGGACCTAGACCTGATCCTGGCTGACGTGGGGAACTTGGAGGGTTTTGAGCAGAGGAGTGATAAGATCTGACTTGCATTTTACCGAGATCTCTCTGGCCGCTCCGTGGATTGGCTACAGTTAAGTGGATGAGGTGGAAGAGAGAACCAGCTTAGGAAGTCACGGAAATAACCTGAGTGAAAGGTGATGGAGGCCTGAACCAAGATGGTAGCACTGAAAGAGCATGGAGAGATCAACTTCTATATATGTTTTTTGTACAGACACATGTTTTGTGACGGCTTAGGCGTAAGTTGTGAGAAAGAGAGTTGTCCAGAGCTTTGACCTCAGCCACTGGACGTCTGGAGTTGTCCTTTACTGAAATGGAGAAGCCCATGGAAGGGCAGGTTTGGAGGTGGGAACCAGGGGTTCAATCTTGACATTGTTAAATTTAAGATGCCAGTTAGATCCAAGTGACATTGCTGGATAAACGTTTGAATACGTATGCACACACGTGTGTGTGTGTGTGTGTGTGTGTGTGTGTGTGTGTACGTACAGGGGTCATTGGCATTTAGGAGGTATTTAAAGGCCTGAAACTAGATGAGGTTACCAACTTCCCTGGCGGTCCAGTGGTTAGGACTCTGGTTTCTCACTGCAAGGGGTGCAGGTTCCATCCCTGGTTGGGGAACTAAGATCTTGCATGCCGCATGGTGCAGCCCAAATAGATAGATATATAGATGAGGTCATCAAGAGAATGATGGATAAGAGGTCAGAGGGATGATCTGGGACTGTCCAGCATGTAGAGGTCAGGGGGACGAGAAAAGGAGCAGGTAATGAGATGAGAGAGTCAAAAGGGGGTGGTGTTTCAGAGGCCAAACTGGAAAAAAAGGAGGGAGTGATCAGTTGTATCAAATGCAGGCAGATCAATAAGATGAGATTTGAGAATTAACTGTTGGTTTAGCCACATGGAGGTCGTTGGATTCCTTAACAAGAACAGTTTTAGTGGAGTACTGGGGATGAAAGCCTGAATTGGGTTTCTTCAGGAGATAGTGGGAGGAGGGAGACTGTGCACAGTGACTGCAGACAATTCTTTCAAGATTTACAAGTTAGAGGAGGGCAAAGGGATCTTAGCTGTGGGGCAATGCAGGGTCAAGATTTTTTCCCCCTAAAGTTGGGATATAAATGTATATAATTCTATGGCTGATGGCAGTAGCTCAGTAGAGAATGAAATATTCAGGAGAAAAAGGGAGACTTGCTGGATTGGTGTCCCTAGGTGCGTGAGAGCAGATGAAATCCAGTGCACAGTGGAGAGCAGTGCAGACGTTTCCCACATAGGAAGACAGGGCACAGATGCAGAAGGTGACGGTAGGATGTGGTTGGGGACACAGAGAAGTTCTCTTGTGATTGCTTCTGTTTTCTTAGGGAAACAGGAAGCACAGTCATCAGCTGAGCGAGAGAAGCAGGGGGAGGTCCACAGTTGAGGTTAGAGAGGAAAGTATAAAATAGTCATTTAGGAGAGTGGAGCCTAGATGGAGTAGGGAAATGTGGGAGGATTGCTGGGCACCATTAAGAGTCCTCTTTGAAGTTAGCGGTCATGAATTTAAGGTAAAACCAGTCAGTGGGGTTGTGTGCTTTTCTCCAGCTGTGGTCAGCCACCCTGGTAGAGATGCAGAATGGATAGAGAAGTGGACTTAACCAGAGTTGAGGTCTGGCCGGGCGAATGCGCTGACGGGAGAGAGAGGCAGGGGAGCTGACGGTGCAGCCAGGGGACGAGTCTTGTGCTGCACCGTGGATCTAATCCGAGCGGGACAAGTGGAGACATGCTGGGGATGAGACAGTAAAAGGATTGGAGGACTGATGGATTCTGGGTTCTAATGTGGCTGAAGGATTGATAAAATCGGGGTATTGGAGGAAATGTTCTGGAAAGTCAGAAGTGGTCAATCAGAGGGCAGAGAGCCTGAAAATTAAGATTGTGGAGGGGGAACAGGTATTAATGATAGGGTCTCAGGCAGCGGTTCTCGACCAGGAGCAATTTGCCCCTGAGGAGGGGACATTTGCAATTGTCTAAGGACACTTTTGGTTGTCACAGCTGGAATGAGAAAAGCTGCTACGGACACCTGGTAGAGGTCAGGGGTGCTGCTAAGCATCCTATAACACACAGGCAAGCCCCACAGCAAAGACTAATCTGGCCCGATTGTCAATAGTGCCAGGGTTGAGAAACCCTGGGCTAGGGTATGATTATGGGAATTAGCAGCTGGGATAGGCCTGAGGATAAGATCGTTGGAGAAGATAAGATAAACAAAGAGATCAGGGTTTTGGAAGGTTCTTCCTATGACTAATGGAAGCTCCAAGAATTATGACAAGAGTGGGAGAAAGAGCCAGGGATAAGAGGAAGTTAACTAGCTATGTATGGAGTTATTTTTCTGCAACTGGCTGATTGGCTGGAGTCAGAATTCATTTTCCTGGCTCCAAGAGCTGCATGTCCAAATTAGCCAAAGAGTGATGGTATGTTGTTGTTTTTAAAAGCCACTTGTTTATTAACCAGCTTTGGCATAATTAAATTGTCTGTCTTAAATAGATTGTCTAAAAGCCCATTTAGGCATTTGGTTGGTCTTTTTGGTCAAAATTCCATGACTGTAAACTTGGGCACTTGGCCTAGTTGCATCATTAAATAACATCTCAGGGTAACAGTTCTTGCAGCCAGGCCTTGTGGCAGGGATCTGGTTTGAGAAAATCCTTGAGAAACTTTATCTGTTGACTTTAAAGACTGTGGCTTTCCATGCAGTGCTCATCCCAGTGGAGAAAACTAGTCAAAATCACACAGAGTAAATAAGGGTTACAAACCAGTGCTTCTCCCTGGAATAAACTGGTCAAATTGTCCAGTTTTATGCTTTGTCCTTCATTTTGAACTCAAGTGCCCTGGGGCTGCTTTTCTGCCTACCCACAATAGCAAGGAACTGTCTTTTGTTTGCTTCTTGTTTAAAAGAAGGGCTTGTTTTGAGGTTTGGACCACGAAGAATAATCCATTGTTCCCTATAATAATAATCCACCCTCTTTAGCAGAAAAAAATCTGCTTGATGCAGTGTGGCTATCAGTTTATTTAGAAGAATGGCCAAAAGTGCCCATTGTGTCCTGAGGATAAACATTTGGAAGATGGTTGGGAGGAATGGGGGAGTACTCTTGTTCTCCTTAGCCTGGAGTCATAGTTAAGACCTCAGGAAGAAAAAATTCTGAATATGACCATCAGTCCTGGGTGACAATACCCTTCCTTATTCTGCTTGTCTGTTACATTCTAAGAATAATTGGAACACTGCAGATAGGGATTCTCTCCTGACTATTTCTTTAAAAAAACCTTATTTTGAAAATGGGTGTTTTTAATCTCTTCTATATTAGCTCTAATTGTTTCCACTTTTGGGCCAAATAAGTTTCTTTCTAACCTTCTTTAGTCCATGAAAGGGTCTCTTTTTGCGTGAAGATTATTTTATTTTAGCAGGAATCCTTAATAATTCTTGCAGTTGCCTCTGATTATAGATCTCGGAAAAAGAGCTATTTTTATATGCCAAGTGATAGACATTTTAATTACTACTTCCTGGGCTTAGGCTAACTGAAAAAACTCAGTGAGTAAATGAATATGTGACCCAGTGTGGTCAGTTATTTCTTGAGTACACGTGTATCTAGCACACTAAAATCCAGAGGTAGGTAAGATTTCACTAATGAAAGCAAGATATGTTATTTTTGCCTTAAATACCTTATAGGAAAAGGGTTAGTTAAATAATAAACATGGCTTTAAAATAAAGTGATTTCTTACCTAAAACAGTTTTAATTGCTTTATATATGGAAGATGAGAAAAGATCAACTCGATATAAATTGAAATGTAGCAGGTGAATATGAGAACTATTTAAAGAAGTAAAAATATGGCCTCCACATCATTAAAAACAGACCATCAGAGAAGCATGATGAGATGTCCTTCAGTAGATGAATGGATAAACTGTAGTACGTCCGTACAAAGGATATTATTCAGCAATAAAATGAAATGGGCTTTCATGCCACAAAATGACATGGAGGAAGCTTAAATTAATATTAATAAGCTTAATATATTAATATTAAGCTTAAATTAATATAAGTGAGAGAAGCCAATCTGAAAAGGCTACATTTACTGAGTGATTCCACATATAGAATATTCTCAACGTTAGTGCTACACGAATGCAAGATGTTAATAATAGGGGAAACTGGGGCTTGGGGGAAGCGAGAGGGAATATATGGGAACTCCCTACTTTCTGCAAACCTCAAACTGCTCTGAAAAATAGTCTGCTAGTTCAAAAGAAAACATAAATATTAGGTATAACTGAACCAGTAAAAATGTCTTCTTATTAGAAAGCAAAAATCCCAGACTCTCAGTGGTTTAGTCTGTAGGAAGTACCTGGCTATATAATATTCTGCCAGAAATGTATAGTACACAGTGCTGATGGATTACTGTATACATCTTGTAACGGTTCTTGTATCTTTTCTTTGTCCTCTGATAAACATGCACAGTGGTATTCATGCTAAATCCTACTCTTAAGCTTTCCTTGTTCCTTTCTCTCCAGTGACTGCTGGTGTATCGGCCCTGGAGGTGTATACACCAAAAGAAATCTTCGTGGCAAATGGGACACAAGGGAAGCTGACATGCAAGTTCAAGTCTACTAACACGACCGGCACGTTGACCTCAGTCTCCTGGAGCTTCCAGCCAGAGGGGACTGACACCACTGTGTCGGTAGGAATGCTTGTCTGCTGTCCGCTGGTCATACCTCACGGGGTTCTTTACTGCTCTAGTGTGATTAACGATCCAGCCTTCTGATTGCACACTTGCAAAATGAGTGAGTTTGTTATCAGGGACTTCAAGGCCCTTCTTTTGCTTCAGACTCTCCAAAAAAATAAATTCAGCATCTCTTAAATGCAGCTTCTTATCTATATTGATACTGATATTGATATCTCTATCTACCTATCTATCTGTATACTGGGTTGGAATGTATGCCTGATTTCCAAATGTTTGAGTGGACCTGTGTCCCTCAGGATTTATAAAAAGGAAGGCCCCTTGGGTGTTGTGTCTGAATAGGAAGGAAAGGTGAGGTAAAGTCAGAGATTACAAATTTATATGACTTCCTCACTGGGTCCAATTGGGTATGGTTCTGGGTAAAAGAGTCCCAGAGTGAGTGAGAGCAGGAACCCGTGCAAATGTCATGGGGAAGCAGAGTCAGAGGCATTCTTTTGCTTCCCATAAATATGGCATCAACATGGAACATGTATCCTATAGATGCAAAATTAAACACACAGATTTACCCAGGAGAGTCCAAAGAATTATTTAAATTTGTGAAGATTTCCCACTGACATCTTTTGCCAGACTAGAAGTGAGGGACATTGTTTTATCTATAGAAAGTAAAGCATCATCAGGAAGACACCCAGATGCTCTTTCCTTCAAAGAGCAGTTTTACTTATGCTCAAAACATTCTTGTCATGTGGGTCAAAGCAGGTTTACATACCCCAAGCCTTAATATTAAGAACATGCTGTATTTCTTTTTTTTAATAAATTTATTTATTTATTTACTTACTTATTTTTTTTTGGCCATGTTGGGTCTTCGTTGCTGCGCGCAGGCTTTCTCTAGTTGCGGTGAGTGGGGGGCTACTCTTCGTTGCGGTGCACGGGTTTCTCATTGCGGTGGCTTCTCTTGTTGTGGAGCATCGGCTCTAGGCACGTGGGCTTCAGTATTTGTGGCACATGGGCTCAGTAGTTGTGGCTCACGGGCTCTAGGGCACAGGCCCAGTAGTTGTGGCGCACGGGCTTAGTTGCTCTGTGGCATGTGGGATCTTCCCAGACCAGGGCTCGAACCTGTGTCCCCTGCACTGGCAGGCAGATTCTTAACCACTGTGCCACCAGGGAAGTCCACACATGCCGTATTTCTGATTAATGTTTTTAGCTAATCAATTTATACTTACACACCAGTCTGATTATGGTTCTTTCCAGAATGTTCAGTCACTGATACAGGATCCTTTACCTCCCAAATGTCAGGGCATAGTTAATAAGATGAGCAGGACACTCTTCATTTTTATAGATTTTCAGGAGAAGTAAAATCAAGCCCAACATACCAGATATGGGTTTTCTGGTCCATGGAATTCGGGTCCACATGTCTAAAACAGAGCTCATCTTTTCTCCCCTCTGTTTCCCTTCTGTGCTAGTTCTTTTTGGGTATTTATGTTCTTCTAGGGATCTGATTTTTTTTTTTTTAATCTCGAGCTTTGTGGGGGGTGGTGGTTGTCCTTCCTTCCCCATCCACTACCTCTTCCCTTCTATTCCTCACACCCACGCTGAGAAATAAGGACGTTTGCTGGCTCTTCCTACTTTGTTTCTGGCATCTAGCTTTTTGTCAGCCTTCCTGCTTCTCCACTCTCCATTAAGTGATAAAAACTGTGTGCCGGGACTTGTGCGGCAACCCCCTTGGTTATTCCCCGACTTCAAATTATCCATCTTTCAACCCAGTCCTGCAGTCTATCAGGTGCCTTGTCTTAAAACAGTTCTTTTTTTTTTTTTTTTTTTTTTTTGCGGTACTCGGGCCTCTCACTGTTGTGGCCTCTCCCGTTGCGGAGCACAGGCTCCGGACATGCAGGCCCAGCGGCCATGGCTCACGGGCCCAGCCGCTCCGCAGCATGTGGTCCTCCCGGATCGGGGCACGAACCCGTGTCCCCTGCATCGGCAGGCGGACTCTCAACCACTGCGGCACCAGGGAAGCCCCTTAAAACAGTTCTTTCACCTCACCACTGCCCTAGTCAGAGTCCTCAGAGTTTCCCATTGCAAACAGTGCTTGTTTGTTCTAGCCCCACTTCTGTTCTCTCACGTGATCTCCTTCAGTCTAGTAAAAAGTGCTTTATGCTTTGTTTTTCCACTTCTGAACTCTTGCCATTTAAGTTGTATCCCATCTTCACGTTGTGATCCCTCCATAAGACCTCTTTTGATCTTTTTAGCTCTTCTTAAAAACTCCCTGCCCATGTTATCTGGGCCACTCCCTCGCTATGACAGTTTTTCTCTTCTTTATCTTGAATGTAAGCATTTTGAGGGTAGAGATCTATCTTACACCTTTGGCGTCCCTCATGGTTTTAACACTGTGGCTTTTACTTAATAAATGTTGGTTGATAAGGAGATCTAGTCCCTTTTTGTGTGTGAGTTTTTTTACTGTTTCATTTCTCTCTTTCTTACTGGTTTGACCAAAGCGTTATTAATCAGTGCGGTTCAGCAAACACAGACAGTTCCTGTGATGTGCTAAGTGTGGAGGAGCACAGAGAGAAATACAGCTTGTACCCTGCCTTCAGAGGGCACCCAGTCTGATGAGGGAGAGGTTTGCGGAGACCCAAAGGTGGGAAAGAGTGTAGTGTAGGTCTATGTTGCTGCTTCAGAGGATACTTGTAGATGAGGTAGGAAGGAAAGCAGAGACCAGATGACAGAAGGACTTGTTTGCTAAGCTAAGAGTTTATGGTTTATTTCCTGGTTAAGAAGAGAGGTGAAGGGTTTGGGGCAGGCGAGATATAATCAGACATGAGAGGCATTAAATAATGAAAATAGCTTAAGCTTTGAATTCTGTCTCTGAGACCTGTGACCTTGAGTAAGTCACTAAGGTTTTCTGAGCCTCTTTCCTCACTTGCCAAATATCTGCCAAGGTGAATCTCACCTTGCAGCGTGGTTATGAGTGTCAGAGTGTTATTTTTCATGGTACTTCCCATTTCTGCCCATCTTAAAAGCGGAGGCCCTGGCTGCCTTTCTTGTCCAGTGACTAGCTTTGGAAGGCAGAGACGGTGTCTCCCTCTGGAGCAGAGGACAGGTTTGCTTACTGTCCAAGATAGTAACATGTCTCCCTTTGGGGCCATTATAAAAGATTTGGGTTTCCTAAGCTTGGGGCTCCTCAGCTGTGATACCGAGCCTCTGCACGCACAGCATCCACCCAAGCCCCTCCGTGCCTTCCCTGTGGGCCTTGCGGGGCAGGGGCCACAGATAAAAACATGCTGCTGGCTGTTTGTAAGTAATAGGGTCCTTTGTCTCCAAGTCTTCTTCATGAGAACAAAGACTTCCCAGGAGTCTTGTGTCTTCTGCCGGCATCTGCCAACCTGTGGCAGACTTGCAGGGAGGGTAGAACCTCAGAGCCTTCATAGTTCCTAACAAGCATTAGTTATAGTAAACACAGGGTATATATTTGATAAATGGTTTTTAATTTTTTTTCTCCCAATAATCATTCAGGCCTTGTGGAGGATGGATTAGAGGAGCTTGAGACCAGTTAAGAGGTCATAGCCCAAGATGCTGAGGACATGAACATCAGGTATTATCAGTGGGAACTAAACAGAAAAGAGAAACTTAGGACATGGAATTGACAGGATTGGGGATTTTTTTTCTTTAATGATTTATTATCTATTTATTTATTTTTGGCTGCGTCAGGTCTTAGTTGCGGCATGCAGGATCCTCGTTGAGGTATGCAGGATCTTTTGTTGTGGT
The DNA here is from genome assembly GCF_003676395.1 of Aethalodelphis obliquidens. NCBI lineage: Eukaryota > Metazoa > Chordata > Mammalia > Artiodactyla > Delphinidae > Aethalodelphis > Aethalodelphis obliquidens. The sequence continues at coordinate 12,619,439 of NW_020837999.1, read as the reverse complement.
GCACGGGCTTCTCTCTAGTTGTGGCCTGTGGGTTTTCTCTTCTCTAGTTGTGGCGTGCAGGCTCCAGGGTGTGTGTGCTCTGTAGTTTGCGGCATGCGGGCTCTAGTGGAGGCACACGAGCTCAGTAGTTGTGGAGCGCGGGCTTAGTTGCCCCACAGCATGCGAGAGGCTAGTTCCCCGACCAGGGATCGAACCCGCATCCCCTGCATTGGAAGGTGGATTCTTCACCACTGGACCACCAGGGAAGTCCCAGGATCGGGAAATTAATTGGATGGGAAGGAAGACAGAGGAATTAACGATAACTCCAAAATTTATGGTTTGGGAGACTGGCATGTAGCCATCAGTCAAGATGAGAGACACAGGTAGAAGATGGAGTTGATAGGAGAAGGTGGCAGACTTGGAGGGTGGAGGCAGCTGCGTGAGTAGGCAGTTGGATTAGGGGTCTAGAGCTCCAGGAAGCACTATGCGTGAGAGAGGTTTGCGCGTTAACAAAATGTAGATGGCCATTAAGTCATAGGAATGGGTGAGATTGCACAGGGGTTTGCAGCTTCCACAAAAGGTTCTGAAAATGTTGTGCTTGGATTGCCAGTGCAGCTCAGTGGTTGACTAATGCTCATTTCCACCACCCTCCCCAACCCCACTATCGCCCCATCTGTGAATATGAACAGACATCCAGCCTCTAGCAGAGGTGCTTGTATTGAAGCCGCATATCAGGATAGATCCCCACCCACCAGGCCTGACCTTACTTCCAGGGGGCTGGGTTTGACAGAGTGTTCCCTTGCTGAAAGCAGGTCTGAGGAGAGAGTGAGAGTGGAAAGAGGAAGGGGCTAAAGGCTGAACCTGCAAAGGCGGACGAGAACATTTTGGGTTGTCTGGGCTGTGTTCCTTTCACACGTCCATGACTTTTCTGTAGGAAACCAATAAGTAAGACTGGGTAACCCATCAGATTAACTGATCTGTGATATTTGGGCTTCTTTTTCTTGATGGCTTTGCATATCTTAATGGTAAGCTTTGTGAGTTAAGGCTGAAACCTTTGGATTCACTGGGCTCAACTGTGGTGCCCATCAGAGCATTGGCTTTGAAGAGTCAGGTGGTCCTGACTTTAACTCTGGATCCACCACCTATTGTCATTGTGACATCGGGCAAATGGTTTCTCTGAGTCTCCATTTCCTTATTATAAAAATATGGGTGGTAATTGCTACACCACTGGGCTATTGAGAGGTTTAGAGAGAACGTACACATTTATTTCTCCAACTGAAACAGGGTTGAACTCCATGATTTCTAAATCCCTGTCTGGCTTAGGTTCTATAGCCTGAGATTTGTAATATGATGTGGCATTTCTTTCTGGATGAAGTCTTTTTTTCACATCCTTCTACTCCGCCATCTTGATTGGAGCTCCTCGGATGACGTCTTTTTTTAAAAAAACCCTTCACAGCATGCCTATAATAGAGTTTAGAACTTCTACCTTTGAGAATAGCTCATGTGTTCTTTTTTTCTAATTGCAGTTTTTCCACTACTCCCAAGGGCAAGTGTATGCCGGGAATTACCCACCATTTAAGGACAGAATCAGCTGGGCTGGAGACCTCGACAAGAAAGATGCGTCAATCAACATAGAAAATATGCAGTTTATACACAACGGCACCTACATCTGTGATGTCAAAAATCCGCCTGACATTGTTGTCCAGCCGGGCCACATTAGGCTTTATGTTGTAGAGAAAGGTACTTCCTTGAGTATTTTTGCAGTAATGATTCAGTCCCCTTTATTTCATGCTTAGTTAGAGAACAAGAGTTACATTTCAGGGTGTGTTTGAAAGGGGTATTTCTGCCATACAGTTATGCTCCCTGTTTCCATCGACCTGTGGCTCTACCGAACATGCCTGGGGGTCAGGGAGCTCATTCCCACCGGAGTGGCTGATTTCTCCATTTATAAACCTGCTGTCTGGGGCATGCTGATCAGATTAAAGGAGTATGAATTTTTCACTGTTAATTAGAAGTAAGGCCAGATTCATTATAGTTGGATGGGGTGAGTATTGGGAAAGAAGGAGATTAATATTGTTTTAATATTCTCCAGGAGAAAGCTTTAACATTGGCAGAAACAGTAAAGCTTTAACATTGGCAGAAACAGAAACATTGGCAGAAACAGCTATTTCTTCACCTTTTTTGGAGAATAAGCAGGCAATGCGGGTTCTGCTCTCTCATTTCGAGACAAAGTCTGCTTTGTTGGAGAATAGATTGAGGTAAATTCACATCCCCAGCTTTTCTTCGATTTTAGAGCACTGAGAGGGATTATGTATATAGAAATGTTTTTAGTTCTAAAGCTCATTCTTTATCAGCTAATGTTCCTATGTCATCAGTTAGGTACTAGGATCTCATAATTTGGATAATCAAATAGGGTATGGTAATTGCTAAAGGAAGACACTTGTTTATTAACTTGATACAATTCCATTTCTTCTCTCTGTCGCAGTGTACCTTAAACCTGTTTTGTTCTTTCTCTCTAGAGATTTTGCCTGCGTTTCCCGTTTGGGTGGTGGTGGGTATAGTTACTGCTGTGGTCCTGGGTCTCACGCTGCTCATCACCATGATTCTGGCTGTCCTCTATAGACGGAAAAACTCTAAACGGGATTACACCGGGTAAGAAGCTCTGCTTTTGGGGGGAAGGGTGGAGGGAAGGAATCAGAGTTTATGAAAACTTTTGTATGCTTTATGGGAAAAGAATTGTGAAGAATTAGCTACTGTTAGCTTTCATGTCGGAATCGAGCCATCTTAGAAGATGTTCTGACACGGGCAAGCAGCAATCCGTGGCCTGCTGTTAAACGTAGACTATGACACTAATCCCTGTTTCAGTTTCTCTCTTAGGTTTGGTGAGATGGACTGCTCAGTAGTCTGTGCTCTGTGTTTCAGTATCATCCACTCTGCAATTAGCATTATTAAGCCACAGATATCACTTACTTAATATGAGTTTAACTTGATCTCTAGGTAATAATCTCATAAGGTTCTTCTTTTCAGTTAGGTAAACATAATAATGATAAGAGGAGTATGCTGATAAATGACCCCCCCCCCGATGTGATGATGCAGGGCTTTTCCTGTTTGTAGTCTGGTAAGATTTATTGCTTTGACCATTCTCGACTGCATGGCTGGGCTCATCCAAGCTGAGTTAATAAGAGTTGAACAGCAAAATATACCAGCAATAAAGAAAAGGAGACTTTCGTTGTGTTTGCGGCTTCTCAAAGAGAACACGTTTGAGCATAGGGTGTGTGTCTAATTGAAGGACCCTCTCTTTCTGCCACTCCAGCTGGAAAGCTAGCCTGTATAAGCTTGGTAGAACTCGTGTGGTAAGACTGAGAGTGAGGCTGGGTTTCAGTTGATGTAGCACGAGCTGCGTCCCCGGTGCACGGAAGGGACTGTGGTTGAGGGTTGCATGCCCTGGACTCCCTGGCTGGTGGACGGTGGGGACCTCTCGCTTTGGGCTGTGGCGCTCTACTTTTTAGGAGTGCTGTGCTTTAAGGAGTTTTAAGTGTTCAAATTCAGATATCATTTGCTTGGAATGTTTCTGTTCTGCTGACTGTACCTGCCCCCTTGCATGGTGAGTGGTTTATGATGAAATGTAACCGAAGCATTGGTTTTCGACATGAAACTAATCCAGGGTGGTGACACGCCAGTCTCTGTAGTTCACGCTTTTTGGGTTAATAAAGGCGCAGAAAAGTGTGCCTTAGAATTCTGCATGGCATCGTGAATGCTGCTATTCTTCTTACTTTGGTTTTTTTTTCCCCCTCCCCTGCCTTTTCTACCTTGGTGTGCCGGGATCAGATCCTGCCTATCTTCCACTTCTTAAGAAAAGCTGACATAGACGACACATTGGGACTATAACAGGGCTGGGTCTCCTCTTCCACTCCCACTAGACACATGGTAACTAATCACATTGGCCGTTGCTGTTAATATTCATGTGTATGTATTCAGCCCATCTCCCTTGTTGACAACTAACTAGCCAGCTCTGAGCTAACCCAACAGCTATCATGGTTTGTCCACAAATATGTCATGTGTCTGTGTTAGAAACATGTTGAGTGTACCATCCCAATGAAATTGGGTTGTCAGGTTTTATGGTCATCTGAACATATATGTTCTTCATGTAAAACGCCTTTGTGTGTGTGTGTGTTCTAATTTTTTTATACTTGAATTGTATTATTACTGAGTTAGACTCTCTGTGTTACAATACTCAAACCATTTTGGTTTGCAGCATATAGCCTCCCGGTTCAGAGAAGGCACAGTTTGCAGAATGCTTTGTACGCTTTGGTCTTAGTAACGACACTTTAAATGTGATTCTCTCCACACTCCTAAGATTTTTTAAAAGTACGTTATAAGGGATTGAAGCTCTGCTGAAGACACATCCCATTAGGGAATCCCTAATGAGTTTACCTCCTGGCATTCACTTTCCCTGGTTTATTTATGAGATAGGGCTTGCTGTTGAAGACCCCGACGCCCCTGAAAAAGTTCAGGCCGTGTGATGTGGCATTCCACAGTTTCGTATCATCCATGACTTCCTGGATTTTCTTGGGTTTGGTTGTGGAATTGATGGGGAAACAAACTATGGGGACCTAGGGGATGGAAGGAATGAGATAAGCCAAGACTATGAGCCTGGATCAGTGTCTGTCATTTTGGAAGCACATTCAGAAGAGGTTTGCCTTTGATGATCACAAAAGCGAATTGCTATCAAGAAGGTATAGCTTGCTCCTTTAAACCTGTATCCCAAAGGAGGATTTATGGTAGGGGAAAAAGCCAAAGAAGCAAAAGGATAAATGTACATTGTAGCCAGAATCCCATCCAGCAGATATCATTGTTATAAACTGGGGCAAAGAGATTGCACCACATTGGATTCTTGTTCCTCCCCTGGAGTAGCTTCACTGACTTGGAAGAATTAGTGTCAGGGATAAAAAAATAGTTTCAAGATAGGTGATTGTTTTGATACTCATTGTTTTGTTGAGTTTTGTTTTTATACATCTTCTACTTCATTTTGTCATCACTTGCATTTCTATATTTTTTGTTTCCATTTATTTTAATTCCTTTTTTTTTTTTTTTTTTTTTTTTACATTCTCCAAATTGCCAACTCATCAGCTGCAATACATCAGAGAATGTGTCACCGGTTAAGCAGGCTCCACGGAAGTCCCCCTCCGACACAGAGGGTCTAGTAAAGAGCCTACCTTCTGGATCTCACCAGGTAATGGCTGATTGCAGTTCCGCCCACCATGCCATGCTCTGCAGTTTGGTGCTCTGTCACAGTGTGGGGTGTGGGAAAGAACACTGAGCTGTGAGAAACGGACAGAAAGAGAGCAAGAGAAACAGAGGGGAACGTAAGGGCTGGTTTCGGAGGACCACAAGAAGGTATGTAGGGAAGAATCTGACTTGAGTAAAGGTTTCCACCAAACCACCACTAACAGATTGGCCCAAGCAAAATTAGGAAATGACTTTGTCAGATGTAAATACTTCTTCTTTCGTTGCTCAAAGAAATAAAGCTAGTGAACTAGATTCTATACTGAGGTGTTCTTTAAGCCATGGGATTCACAGGAAAAAGTTGATTTTGGTGTTGGTAATAGAACAGAAAAGTTATTTTGCATGAATTCTTTAGGAGAAATTGAAAGTAAACATTTATCTGAATAATTAGTAGGCTCGATGAACAAGGAAAGGCTTTAGTTTCTGCTTCTTGTAGAAAGTACAGAGAAGAAATAACTTTCATTTGGAATTTAGCAGGAATCTGGCATTGAGGTTAATATTGTGTTTTGGCCATGCTGGCGTAACTATAAATGGCAGAAATTCCAGAGCTTAGTACCAATTCTGGTCTTCTGGGGTAGAAAGCATTAGAAGGAATGTGGCCAGTTATAACTTTGCCCTGAGGAGGCGGGATTGAGGGCGTAGTGGGGCGGGTGGATTTAAGAGGAAGTAAAGGATAACAGTGTTTTGTGGAAGAAGTATTCCACAGTCTTAGTTCACAGTTGTCCTACATGGTGAGGAAACTGAGGCATTGCGATGTTAAATTACTAAAAGCACAGACCCAGTTAGCAACAGAATCGGGGCGAGAACCTAGATTTCTATGCATTGTCCTTCACAGCATCAGGCTCCTTACTTGTTCCTAATCCGTCTGTCCATCTCTCTCATTCTGTTTGTCTCTCCGACTGTCTCTCTCGGATTATGTAGTATACCTCAGTTCACTAATTTGGATTGTGAATGGGAATAGGGTTGTGAATAAAGGCGTTAGAGTTACAGGTAGGCATAATACCTAAAGAAGCCTTGGAAACTTTTTCTTCTGTCCTTGAAATGCCATGGGCGTTGTTCTCCTGTTGAAAACAGACTGGGAGGAAAAAAAAAAAAAGAAACAATGGACTTTGGACACTGGAAAACAGGTTGTGCAGCACCATGATTCCTAAGAGAAGGGAAACAAATAAGGAGAGCCCTGTGATCGTCCCAGCTTACTCCTCAAGGCATTTTCCAGGCTGCAGCGCTGAGGGGAAAACAAACAGCTCACCTGTCTCACTGAATTGAGGAGGCGGACATCAGAGTTTGGGGAGGCCTCCTTAATCTTCTTGAGAAAGGATGCACAGCAGATACAAATTTTGAGGCTTCATATGGTAGGCAGAATAATGACCTCCAAAAGATGCCCACATCCTAATCCCTGGAACCTGTGGGATATGTTACCTTACCTGTCAAAAGGGACTTTGCAGCTGTGATTACAGATCTTGAGATGGGGAGATTTTCCTGGATTATCCATGTGGGCCGAATGTAATCATAAGGGTTCTTTTTTTTTGCGATACGCAGGCCTCTCACTGCTGCAGCCTCTCCCGCTGCGGAGCACAGGCTCAGCGGCCATGGCTCACGGGCCCAGCCGCTCCGCGGCACATGGGATCTTCCCGGACCGGGGCACGAACCCGCGTCCCCTGCATCGGCAGGCGGACTCTCAACCACTGCGCCACCAGGGAAGCCCCATAAAGGTTCTTATAAGAGGAAGGCAGGAGGGTGAAAGCCAGAGACTTGAAGATGCTATTCTACTGGCTTTGAAGATGAAGGAAGGGGTCACAAGCCAAGGAATGCAGGCAGCTTCCATAAGCTGGAAAAAGCAAGGAAGCAGATTCTCCCTAGAGCCCCTAGAAGGAATGCAGCCCTGCTGATACCTTCATTTAGCCCAGTGAATCACATTTCAGACTTTTGACCTCCAAAACTGTAAGATAATACATTTGTTTTTAGCAGGTCTAAAATTGTTTTTATTCTCCTCCCTCAAGCTTGACTGATCATCTGGTTGGGTAGGATTCCAGGTTGGAAATCATTTTCCTACAGCATATTGAGGCATTGCTGATTTTTGTAGCTTCCAATGCTAAGAAGTTGATACAGTTCTGATTCCTCCTTCGGGTGGGACCAGTTTTATTCCCCTTCCCTTAGAATCTTTTTTATCCCTCATGCTCTGAAATTTTATAAAATTGTGGGCCTTTTTTGTTCATTGTACTGGCTACTCAGTGGGCTTTTTCAGTCTGAAAACTCTGCCCTTCAGTTTTAGGGTATTGTCTTCCATTATTCTTTGGAAAATTTCCTCCTTCCATTTTCTATCCTCTCTTTTGGAAATTCCTGTTAGCAGTTAGATCATCTAGAGCAGTCCTTTCGTTTTCTTAATTTTTTCTGTTTTGCAGTTTCTTCTAGAAAATTTCTGTAACTTTATCTTCCAACTTTTATTAAATATTTAATTTCTGCTATCTTTTTATTAATTTTCAAGAGCCATTGCTTATTCTGGTTCTGATAACCAGTACTTTTCATGGATGCATTGTCTTATCTCTCTGAGCATATCATTTTTTCTTGTTTCATGATTTTTAAACAATGTTTTCTTCTGTTACTAGATTTTGCTGTTTCTTTTGAATTCCCTTTTTTCTTTTATAATTTTTGTCTGTCACGTTAAAAGCTTTCCTCAAAGGCCCAGCGATCCTTGGTTATCTGTTTGTATTGAAGGCACTCAGATCTGATCACGAGCTCTTTGTGCAGAGACAGAGCTTACTGACTAGTAGGCTTCACTGTTTGGATAAAGTGCTGGCTGGCTTTCACTGGGGGACCCCTAAGTGTCAGTTGCTAAGGTCTTTTCTCTTGGGTTAGTCGATTTCTCCAGAAAGAAATCCTCTGATTCCATGCTTGGGAATGGAGCAGAGGAAGGAGAGAGGAGGGCTCCCTGTTCAGTAAGTGGATTTGCCCGCCCTGTTTTCAGCACCAAGACCCTACCCTGCAGTGACTACTGTCCCTGAGCCAGAGATGGGCTCAGCTCTCCTGTGAGTAAACCCCCAGGGTTCTGCCCAGGCCTGACTCCGCGGCATTTTCTGGAGGCTAGTGAGAAGCAGTTCAAGCACTGTGTCAATCTATGTGATCATTTTTCAGCATTTGCAGTATGACACCAGGTCAGCTTTGAGGGGAAAGCCGCAGCATGCCTCACAGTCGATTCCTAGGTTATTTCCTTTGCGCTCAGTACAGGCCCCTGAAGGCCTCTTCTCTAACATGTTGCAAATCAGGGTTTCTGTTCAGTGACACGTACCTGGAGCACCCTTTGTCTTACTTGGTTATTTTTCATCAAGTCGTACTGTACCTTTTATTTTACAGTTACACAACTTGTTAAAGACATTTTCTGCCTTACCTGTTTCTGGGACTTATAAAGCCTTAGTCGGTCCACACAAGGCTTGGAAGTGGACTGCGTGATTCCCCTGGAGACTTAGCTTCCAATTTTTGTTTTATTTCAGTTTGCATTCAATGGTCAACTTGGAACAGGGGCTGCTATCCTGGGGTTAAAACATTTGCTTCAGATACTCCACAGAATTCCTAAGTGCTCCAGGGCCTTAGGTGACGCTGGCCTGTGCTCTTACTTGCCATCACACGCCGTCTTCAGTATGTGTATCAGAAACACCTCTGTGTCAGAGCACCGGAGGTGTTTGTGGAAGTTGTTCTTACCAGGATCCTTCTGATATACTCCATCTTCAGTTGTTCAAACTGAGGCAGAAAAGGTTTCACGGTTTAGGAAAAACTGGCTTGACCTGATATGTTCATCTTATTAGGTAATTTATGAGATTAAGTACTTTTTGTAAGTTGCGCACAAGCAAAGGTAGCAATTGTTTTGAAAATTCAGTCATTCCATTGCACGTTCTCTTTGATCACTTCCACACACATCTGAGTGCTCAGCATACTTACAGCGTAAACTGGACGTGGGACATGCAGGCATGAGTATCACCCAGTCCCTGCCCTCCAGAACCTCAGAGTCTCCTGGGTTGTTCAGGTCATCTTCAGGCTTTTCTATGATATGGAGAATTTTTTTATGTATATATCCTGACAAAACAGCCTTGAGGAAATCTTCATATTTAGATAGACATCTTAGTGTTTTAAGGGTTAGTGATGTGTTACAAACTAGTATTGACGCTGGGGTCCAGCTCATCGTGTTAACTTGTGGGGCATTATTTAACTTCAACATCTGTTCCCTTATCTTTGAAATGATGGGTTGGGGCAAGTTGATCTTTAAGCCCCTTCTCATTTTTCCATTGCTAATTGTAAGAGTCCATGGTACACTGTGCCTTATAAGGAGAGGTTTAGGCAGTTGCTGCCCACATATTGCAATCAGATCTGTGAAATGGGTGCATGGTAGGGATGTTTGCAAACTACCCCTTGGGACTTTCTTCCAAGGGTTCTATCATGACATGCTTCCTGATTATCAGAACCTTCCATTTTCTACCTGCAGGCATCATCTGAGAGTCTAATAGCGTTAGTCATTACTATTTGGATGAATCAATAACTCAAAGTTATTTTATCAGAAGAGAAAGAATACTAGTGCTCTAGGAAGGAAATTTACAAGAGATGAAACGTAATAGCCAGGCAGGGCATTAAGTGCACTATATTACTCATCTGTCTTTGGCCACTATTTTTGTTATAATTGGAAGAGTAGTAACAGAAGACTTGACTAAAAGTACCTTTAACAGTAAGAAGTTTATTAACTCACAAGAGGCCCAGCAATGTCATTAAGACTCAGGTTCTTTCCATTTTATTCCTTCCTCCTCTGCATATTGTCTTTGTTCTCAGGCTTCTTCCCTTAGCCTCAGAACGGCTGCCGTGGTTTCAGGCAGCTCATGAAAAAAGGCACCTGAGCTGAATTCCGAGAGCTGACTCTCCTCCCAGGTGGTTTTTATTATGGAGGAAAATCTTTACCTGGGGCTCCCCAGCAAACTTTTCCTAGTCCCCTTGGCAGAGTGGGTCACATGCTGATGCCCCTTCCAGTCATCTGCAGGGGGACAGATCGGCTTCACCCCTGGGGGCAGGGGAGAGTGGGGTCGTTTACCTGAGCAGAGGAAAGGTGCACACCAGAACCGAATTAGGGCTCTTCCCGCACACAGAGAGGGAGGTTGAGTTGGGAAGGGTGTTAGGTAGGCGCTACCTAGAGTGGAGTATTCTGGCATTAGGGAAAAGATAAGTACAAATCTTTCTTTGTAACGCTTAGCTTTGAATGACATGGGTTTCAAATAATTTTTGTGAATATATCTTACGAACAGTTGGTTTTCTAGATCCTTTTCTGGAAATGGTTAATGCTTTGTATACAAAAGGCAAGCGGGAATTCCCTGGCGGTCCAGTGGTTAGGACGCCATGCCTCCAGTGCAGGGGATATGGGTTTGACCCCTGGTTGGGGAACTAAGATCTCGCATACCATGTGGTACAGTCAGAAAAAAAGGGGGGGGGGCAAGTATTTATGGAGGACAGTGAGGGAACAGTTATGTATTTGTCAACTATAGTCTATAGATATGTGATGTCTCCAGAAGTACAGCATGTGCATTCGTTCACTTAGTCCTCACAACAGCCCTACGAGGCAGGTTCTTTTACTGTCCCTATTTTACACGTGAAGAAACTGAGGCTTAGTTAGGTTGAGTCACTTGCTCAAGGTCAGTAGTTAGTGGCAGAGCTGGTATTAGACCCCGATCTGTGTGTGGCTCTAAGGCATGTATTTGTTCTACCCTGCCTGTCCAGTTCTTTTCAACTTCCTTTTGATAATCAGTTTCATTTATCTCAGAGAATGTCACAAGACACATCTGTTTCACATCTATATTTGGTGATGTGAAATAAATACTGAAAATGTGTTTTGTGAACAATCAATGAGCATGTGGTAAAAACAGATGTTCTCTCTTAGTGATACTTGTGCTAGCTTGTCAGGTGTGAGTCCCCTAATGCCTGAAGGACCAGATTCAGAGTCTAAAGGGCTACAGAGACCACGGAAAGTGTACTTCAGGACATAATAGCTTCCGAGAAATTAATATCTGTTCAGAGATAGGTCTCCTTGCTCTTCCATAACCCTCTTTTCCTGGACCCTCTTCCCACACCTTCACCAGTATGTTTTTATATTGGGATAAATTTCATGCAAGTAGAGTTCAGGGGTAATTTCATCTCTAACTGAAACTAAAAGAATAGACCTAGGTCAAGCAATTAGTCTCTTGAAACATTTTCAGTAATAAAGACTATTTGTATAATAAGTAGTTGGGGAAAATATATATGTACAGAGCAATTTTTCACTTGGTTATGGTAATTCTTTGTGACAACGCCAAAAAAAATGGAGGATGAGGGAAAGTGAGTGAGTGTCAAGGTGTACAGTAAAAACAACTCCATTAAGGGACTTCCCTGGTGGTGCAGTGGTTAAGAATCCGCCTGCCAATGCTGGGGACACGGGTTCGAGCCCTGGTCTGGGAAGATCCCACATTCCGTGGAGCAACTAAGCCCGTGTGCCACAACTACTGAGCCTGTGCTCTAGAGCCTGTGAGCCACAACTACTGAAGCCCATGCCCCTAGAGCCCGTGCTCAGCAACAAGAGAAGCCACAGCAACGAGAAGCCCACGCACCGCAATGAAGAGTAACCCCCGCTCGCCGCAACTAGAGAAAGCCTGCGCACAGCAACAGACTCAATGCAGACAAAAAAAAAAAAACCAAAAAACAGCTCGGTTAATGCAGGTGTTATCGTTGATATTGTTTTAACTCTCGAACACCCCAAAGTAAATATCTTAGCGATGGCAGGTACATTTCCAAGTTGATCTTGGTTCACTGACCCCTCCTGAAGTCCTCAGTGGTCTTGGCCCTCAAAGTGTTAAAGTCCTGAGGCACGTCCCACAGAGACCCAGGGTACCTACCGCTGCCAAGTCAACCTCGGAACCCAACTTTAGAGAGCTGTGTTAGATTGAGCTAGATCCATCAGCAGATTCCTGAGCTCCAATTCTGGTGAGAATTCCTTTAGATCCATTCTTTCATCCACCCCTTCATCCAGCACCTACAGTCTGCCAAAGACTGTCCTAGGCATTTAACAAAGCCCCTGACCTGAGGGCCTTATTACATTCTAAGGGGGAAAGGGAGTGAGGACATTAGATAGTGGGAAGCAATTTGAAGAAACTAAATCCATCAGTAGGAAGAAGTTCCTTTTATCCCTCAGTGTTTTCTCAGTTACTTTCAGCAAATCGTTGCATTCTCTTGCCATGAAGGACAATACTGTCTCACATGAAAGACCTTACTGGTGTTTTAACATTTACTGACCAATTCAGAGATTATTCTGTTATTTTTCTTTGTTGCTTTCTCTGTGCTCTGTCTTTTCCACTCGCACAGTTTATCAGTTATCTATTACTGTGTAACAAACCACTTTAAAAGATAGTGGCTTAGAACCACCACCAGTTATTTGGCTCCCACTTCTGTGGGTTGGTTGGGCAGGTCTTCTGGTCTAGGGCAGTTCAGCTGACCTCTGCTGGCTCGCTCGTGCATCTGCAGTTGGCTGGACAGCCGGCAGGGGTCTCACTCATAGGCTGACGATTGGCAGGCAGTTGGCGGGCCGGAGAGACACAGGACAACTGGGCTGTGTGTCGCCCATCAGCCAGCAGTAGCTTGGGCTTCTTCACATGGTGGTGGTGGCTCTGTGGGTTCCAAGATCAAGGAGACAGTGGAAGCTGCAAGGCCTGTTGAGGTCTAGGTATGGAACTTACACATGTTACTTCTGCCACATTCTGTGGGTCAAAGCAAGTGATAAGACCAGCCCAGATTCAAGGGGTTAAGAAGCAGGTTCTGACTCTTGGTGGGAGGAGCTGCAGCATTATATTGTAAGGGTGTAGATGCAACAAGGGAAAGAATTTGTAACCACCACACGGTGTAAACTCCTTCCCCCATGAATACACCCTAAGCCTCCTAATGGATGAGGTCTTACTGTCTAGGAAGTTACATAATTTAATTTCAGGATCTGTTCTGTTGGAAATGGCTGTTACCAAGGATCCATTAACTTACTAGAAAACACTTTTGTCATTGTTTTCCTGGAAGTAGAAAATAGTTAACTTTAACTTTTTATTTTGTAGAATAACATTTAACTTGCCGCTTTTTGAGATGAATATAGAGGGTTTCAGTTTGATTCAGTATTAACAGCGTGATCTGTTGTGTTACCCGTGACAGGAATGAGAGTATCACACGCCGACTAAAGACAAACACACTGACTTTGACTGCTTGATTTACTTGACTGGTAACCTCGGTATATTTTCAAGTATATTTGTATAACAATATGTTCATGAGAATAATGATTAATATGTACTGAGTGCTGCCAGACGCCGCTTAAGTTATTTGTAGGTATCATCTCATTTAATTCTCACAACCATCTTAAGACGTATAATACTATTGTTAGTGCCATTTCAGAGATAAAGAAACTAATGCTTGGGGGTTTTAAAATACGCCTTCTGTAGAAGTTGGGGGGCCTGAACTCCACAGGATCCCACGTTACACACTAAAGGATGCAGGTTGTGGGACTCCTAGATGGGAGTGAGGATGTTTGCTTTTTTTCCATTTTTTTCTTCTTTTTATTAGTAGACTTTATTTCTCAGAGCAGTGTTAGGTTTATAGAAAAATCTAACAGAAAGTAAAGAGAGGTCCTATGTACTCCTTCCTCTCCAAAGTTTCCCTCATTATTAACAACTTGCATTGTTGTGGTACATTTGTTACAGTTGATGAATTAATATAGAAAACATTATTATTAACTAAAGTCTGTGGTTTATGTTCAGGTTCACTCTTTGTGTTGTACATTTCTATGGGTTTCACCAAATGCATATGTCATGTATCCACCATTACAGATTCATACAGAACAGCTTCAAGGATGTTTATTTTAGACCACATACTTTGGCTCCTGAGCTTATGATTTCAAAGTTGAAAGCTTGAGCACAGTAGTAGACTATTCAAAGAGAGAATCCCTGGATTGGGAGAGACGTCGACTTTGGGTTATATTAACTTTTCTTTACCCGTGAAACAGGCCTATTTTGTTGTTGCTGTTGACAATTTTAGGATCTCTGGGTTGGAAGGGACTTTAAGGGCTGTGAAGCACAGCCACCTGTCTGATATTTGAACCTTCGGCCTTCCCTCCTTCCCCAAGAGTCAGAGGACTCGCTCTGGCCCAGGCAACTTCCTAAGAAGGAACATATGTACCTGAAGACATTCAAAAGAGGGAACTCTTCGCTCTGGAACCTTAACAATATTCCCTTTAATCATTGCTTCTGTCCCTGCACCTAATGGGGCCACCAGTTTTTCCAAACCTCTAATTCTACTTCTCTTCTCCAGGGCCCAGTCATATATGCGCAGCTAGACCACTCTGGCGGACATCACAGCGACAAGATTAACAAGTCAGAGTCTGTGGTGTACGCGGACATCCGGAAAAATTGAGAAGACCCCAGTCATATCCTAAGCAAGAAACAAATCCAAACTGGACTCTTGTGCAGAAAATGTAGCTCATAACCATGTGTGGCCTTGGAAACCTGGACACGGACAAGCACATGTTTATTCATAGAGGGAGAAAAAGAAGTGTATAAAGAATATGTATAAATATTCTATTTAATCTTCCTGATGCGAGGAGCCACTATTGCATGATGAAGACATGGTATGGTTCTACGTATACGTAAATTGTCTGTTTTTGTACTTCCCTTCAGGGTCATTTACAGTTGAGAAAATTCAGACACATTCCTATCACCATCATTTAGATGTGGTTTGCCTTAATGGAGATGGTAGCAGATCTTTTAGTATTCTAATAGACATGGCCTTTTCATGTAAGGGCTTAACCCGCCTTCGCGTTTATTGTACTTGGAGAGTGGAGATGCTATGATGGAAGCATGTTCAGGGTGGCCTTTAGCCCAGGGTGTACCACCTGTTTGGCGGTTGTTTTTAGAAAGCATCCATTTGCTATGCCACTCGGAGACAGCGTGAGAGATTTTGTTGCTATTTTGCTTTCTAAAATACAGGGCAGTTTTTAGCTTTCAGTGTTGTGTAGACTATAACATCACACCCTGTAAGCATATTGTCTCAATTTGTGGATTCATCATAGCAAGATTGGCAAAGGATCAGTGCCGGAAGTCCCTTCCTTCCAGGTACTTTTAGATCAATACCATAATCAATATATAATTGAAGTAGAGAACCCAGGCCTGGCTTGAGGAGTACTGTACCACTGGGAGAGCAAAAGGTGTGTTACATTCTTTGCTGAAGTCCTTCGCACTTGTAATAAGAGTCCCCATACACCTGAAGGAGCTGAGTTTCATTTCAAGTAGGCAGAAATGGAATAATGAGACTGCCAGTCTCCAGCATCGCAGAGTGCTTTCTAGAGAATCTTCTATATGAAGCTTCAGTCATGCTTCCAGCAGGGGCAGCATCAGTCATGGCTTCTGTAATAGATTCATGACGCCTCCGAGGCCTTTGAGGCTAAAAAGGGTCTAGAGTTTTAAAATCAGCAAACAAGGTTAGTACTTCTACGTTGGGAATCTCTTCGGTTTCTGGTTTTTTGTTCTTTTGATAAACAATGAGATGAGGAGAAATCTAGACAATTTGGGCATCCTTCTCAATTTATTTTCTCCCATTGACCACCGCCCCCAACACCCCATCTCAAACCTATGTGATTTTTTAACTCAGACTGAAAAGCATGGTGAAAATCATTAAACACTTATATTGTCATTCCCCCATTTTCTGGATTTTTTTTTTTTTAATAATTTTTTTCGTTTAAAATTGAAAGCCCACGGTTAGAGGAAGAATACTGACAATAGGGTCCCAGGATGTGTTCAGGTAAGTAGGGATGACAGGTGATGTTAGTTTTTCTCTCATTTACTTTGAGGACCCCTAAGAGCTGCCATCTCCCCCCACCCCGCCCCATCTTGTCATCTTTGTGAGGGAGTTTGAAGGCTGAGTTTTAAGGAAACAAAGAAGGATTTAGATTTAAAGGTGTGCACGAAGTGGTTACATAGAGAAAGGGTGTGTGAGCTACAAAACGAACTCTGCCCCATACGTGTGGTCTTTTATTTGCTGAGGGACTATTTGTTGTTATTCACATGATGCTCCAACTTACATTCCGTTGATATGTACGTGAGCGGGGAGCGGGCTGCGTCATCACACATACCGGCCATCTCCGAAGCTGGTGCGTCTGGCATGTGTTGCGGCGTGGGAAGAAAACCTGCCGGCTCTGCTGCGTCTGCCTGTTCTGTGCTCACAGGTCCCGCGCAGGACACAGGGACGCGGAGCGCTCTACCCGAGACAGTTCTGCAAAGTGGTCAACTTTGCCTTGCGCCCTGGGGCTTCTTTGCCTCCACGGTGAAAACTCCAGGAACCTTTAGGAGAC
Organism: Aethalodelphis obliquidens; assembly: GCF_003676395.1. Classification (NCBI taxonomy): domain Eukaryota; kingdom Metazoa; phylum Chordata; class Mammalia; order Artiodactyla; family Delphinidae; genus Aethalodelphis; species Aethalodelphis obliquidens. The sequence continues at coordinate 12,602,800 of NW_020837999.1, read as the reverse complement.
ATTTTTGTGTGTTGGGAAGGCGGGGGTTGGTGTTGGGATGTCACCCTTCAGGCTGATGCCAGGATGACGATACTCTTGGTGAGCCCTCCCACTGTGAGAATTGTACAGCCGTCCGGGACTTCAGGGGGAAAGAAGACAGGTTGTGGTGAGACCAAGTGTGTGCACTGATAAGTGTAACTTCCTTACGGTCGTTTTTGGCAGAGAAAGGGGGATCCTCCGTAACCTTTCGCAGAGGTCCAGTGAATCTACTATACGTACTTCCTCACACCTCCTGATAGCAAGAGCCCTGATTTCTCTGCATGTTTGTGAAGCTGCCACCTAGAGCACCGGCCCTCGCTTTCGCTAACCACAGCCGTGGGCCTTCCCTCCCCTGCCTCCCCGTGGCCTCCTCTGCGGGGCAAGGGTGGTCAGCTGCCAGCTTCTTACTCTGGGTCTGTGACTATCTGTCTGAGAGAAGCCGCTCACACCTGGGTGGAGCACCTCAGTGTTGGGGCTTTTTCCAAAACTCCTCACACCAACTCCTGTGGATCTTTTGACCCTTTCTCCTGTGTCCCAGCATCCTCGTCCCTGGACACAGATGACAACAGCAGGGTTGCTTCCAAATGGCAGGGCTGTCCTTTCCATGTCTGATTATTGGCAGAATGAGACCTCTTAAAACTACACATGATGTTTCTAAGGGGGCACCTAAAGGATTACTTGAGATTAAAATTTCAATCCATCTGTAGTTTTTCAATGGAAATGTATTCAGCTAGGTAAAAAAAAAAAAAACATCAAGTTCATTAATTTTTCTTTTTCAATTGTTGTATTTTTGTGAATATTTTAATACATCTTTTTCAATTACTGGACTGTGTTGTGTGCTCATTTTTAATCAAGTGAAGAAGATATCAAAGCCCTTTCTTTAATTTATCCTGCTCCAGCCACACAGGCTTCTCATTCTTCAGAAACACCACACTTGTGCCTGCCTCACGTCCTTTGCACCTGCCGTTCCCTCGGCCTGGAACACACATTCTGCACATTTGTATGGTTTGCTCCCTCACTTCCTTTAAGTGTCTACCCACATGTCACCTTCTCAGAGAGACCTTCCGTGATATGTGAAAGAGCAACTTCACCCATCCCTGGCTCTTCCTAAACCCCTTAACCTGGCTCTTTTTGCTCCCTGTCGAACTATATATGTGCTTGTCTGTTTTCCCTACTAGAACATAAGCACTGAGACGCCAGACCTGTGCTGTTTTGTTCACTGATCCATCTTTAGAACAGTGCCTGGCAATTAGCAGTTGTTCAATAAATGTTGACTAGATGGCCGATGGATAGGTGGATTTATCTGTCAACAAATCTATATTTGAGAACTATCCTATGTCAGGCACTGTGCTAAGCATAAGGAAGACAGAGCTCCTCAAGGAGTTTGCCACACTAGAAGTGAGAGAAGGTGGCCTAACCATGATAATAGCTACTAAGTACTTGCTGTGTGCCAGACACTTTGCATTTCTTATTCTGTATAGCGCTATGAGTTAATGCTAGTTGTACTAATCTTAAACCCACTTTTAGAAAGACAGTGTCAGTAAATCACAGCAGTATTTTTTTGGATATGTCTTCTAGAGTAATAGAAACAAAATAAAAAATAAACAAATGGGACCTAATTAAACTTATAAGCTTTTGCACAAGAAAGGAAACCATAAACAAAACAAAAAGACCACCTACGGAATGGGAGAAAGTAATTGCAAACAATGCGACTGACAAGGACTTAATTTCCAAAATATATAAACAGCTCATTCAGCTCAATATCAAAAAACAAACCAATCAAAAAATGGGCAGAAGACATAAATAGACATTTCTCCAAAGAAGACATACAGATGTCTAACAGGCACATGAAATGATGCTCCACATCGCTAATTATTAGAGAAATGCAAATCAAAACTATAATGAGGTATCACCTCACACCAGTCAGAATGGCCATCATTAAAAAGTCTACGAATAATGCTAGAGAGGATGTGGAGAAAAGGGAACCCTCCTACACTATTGGTGGGAATGTAAATTGGTGCAGCCACTATGCAGAACCATATTGGTCCTTAAAAACTAAAAATAGAGTTGCCATGTGATCTAGCAATCCCACTCCTGGGCATATATCTGTAAAAGATGAAAAATAATTTGAAAAGATACATGCACCTCCATGTTCACTGCAGCATTATTTCAGTAACCAAGACATGGAAGCAACCTAAATATCCATTGACAGATGAATGGAAAAAGAAGATGTGGAATGGGCTTCCCTGGTGGCGCAGTGGTTGAGAGTCCGCCTGCCGATGCAGGGGACACGCGTTCGTGCCCCAGTCCGGGAATATCCCACATGCCGTGGAGCGGCTGGGCCCGTGAGCCATGGCCGCTGAGCCTGCGCGTCCAGAGCCTGTGCTCTGCAACGGGAGAGGCCACAACAGTGAAAGGCCCACGTACCGCAGGAAAAAAAAAAAAGATGTGGAAAAATATACAATGGAATATGACTCAGCCATAAAAAGGAATGCAACAACATGGATGGACCTAGAGATTATCATACTAAGTGAAATAAGTCAGAGAAAGACAAATATCATATGATATCACTTATATGTGGAATCTAAAAATGATACAAATGAACCTATTTACAAAACAGAAATAGACTCAGACATAGAAAACAAACTTATGGTTACCAAAGAGGAAAGGTGGAGAGGGATTAATTAGGAGTTTTGGATTAATATTATATATAAAATAGATAACGAAGACCTACTGTATAGCACAAGGAGTTATATTCAACATCTTGTAACAACCTATAATGGAGAAGAATCTGAAAAAGAATATACATATCTATATAACTGAATCACTTTGCTTTATACCTGAAACTAAATACAACATTGTAAATTGACTATACTTCAATAAAAATAATTTTTTTTAATTAAAAAGGAAGAAAGGCAAGGACTTCCCTGGTCCGGGAAGATCCCACATGCTGCGGAGCAACTAAGCCCGTGTGCCACAACTACTGAGCCTGTGCTCTAGAGCCCACGAGCCACAACTACTGAGCCCGCATGCTGCAACTACTGAAGCCCCCACTCCTAGAGCCTGTGCTCCGCAACAAGAGAAGCCACTGCAATGAGAAGCCTGCACAACGCAACAAAGAGTAACTCCCACTCACCACAATTAGAGAAAGCCCGCACGCAGAAACGAAGACCCAACACAGCCAAAAAATAAATAAATAAAATTAAAATTAATTAATTTTTAAAAAGACAAATGTGGTCCCTACCAAATTACCCATGACATTTTCCACAAAACTAGAACAAATAATCCTAAAATTGATATGGAACCATAAAAGACCTAAAATGCCAAAGCAATCCTGAGGGAAAAGAACAAAGCAGGAGGCATAACCCTCCCAGAGTTCAGACAATATTACAAATCTACAGTAATCAAAACAGTGTGGCATTGGCACAAAAACAGACATATGTATCGATGAAACAGAATAAAGAGCCCAGAAATAAACCTACACACCTATGGTCAATTAATCTTCAACTAAGGAGGCAAGAATATATGATGGGAAACAGTCTCTTCAGCAAGTGGTGTTGGGAAAGTTGGACAGCTGCATGCAAATCAATGAAAGAACACACCACACACAAAAATAAACTCAAAATGGCTTAAACACTTAAATATGACATGACACCATAAAACTCCTAGAACATAGGCAAAACATTCTGACATAAATCATACCAATGTTTTCTTAAGTCAGTCTCCCAAGGCAATAGAAATAAAAGCAAAACGAAACAAATGGAACCTAATGAAACTTACAAGCCTTTGCACAGCTAAGGAAACCATAAACAAAACGAAAAGACAACCTATAGAATGGGAGAAAACATTTGCAAACTATGCAACTGACAAGAGCTTAATTTCCAAAATATAAAAAGAGCTCATAAAACTCAACAGCAACAAAAAACAACCCATTTGAAAAATGGGCAGAAGACCTAAATAGACATTTCTACAAAGAAGATGTACAGATGGCCAATAGGTACCTGAAAAGATGCTCAATATCGCTAATTATTAGAGAAATACAAATCAAAACTACAATGAGATACCATCTCACACCAGTCAGAATGGCCATCATTAAAAAGTCTACAAATAACAAATGCTGGAGAGGGTGTGGAGAAAAGGCAACCCTCCTACACTGTTGGTGGGAATGTAAATTGGTGCAGCCACTATGGAGAAAAGTATGGAGGTTCCTTAAAAAACTAGAGTTGCCATATTATCCAGCAGTCCCACTCCTGGGCGTATATTCAGACAAAACTATAATTCAAAAAGATACATGCACCCCTATGTTCATAGCAGCAGTGTTCACAATAGCCAAGACATGGAACAACCTAAATGTCCGTCGAGAGATGAATGGACAAAGAAGATGTGGTACAAATATACAATGGAATACTAATAAGTAATAAAACAATGCCATTTGCATCAACATGGATGGACCTAGACCTTATCATACTAATTGAAGTATGTCAGAAAGAGAAAGACAAATACCATATGATATCACTTATATGTGGAATTTAAAATATGACACAAATGAACTTATCTATGAAACAGAAACAGACTCACATATATAGAGAAGAGACACTGTAGCTGCCTGTGGGAGTGTATGTCCTGTGAACCGCGTCATGTGTGATGTGGCAGAAAAAGAAAAGAGCTACTTCCCCCAGCCCACAAGGGCAGCAGTAATGAAATCAGGTTCTCTTGGTTCCTCCCAAATTAGAATTAAGTATTGGGGAGTTTCCTCCTCCTGCTGGGACTCTGACTTCCAAGCTGCACAAGAAACATACCAACCAAACACATACGTATTTCTGAGGGTGACTACAGCCCCAAGGGAGCTGGCTTAGTGTTTAAAAGGGAACTTTGGGTACTCTTTTGCCCCTTACAGCTACAGGCCCCCTTCTGACTTCTCTAGGTGATTACATTGCTAACCAGATTTCAGAACAAATGGCAGGGCAACAGTCTTGGCGACCAGGGGAGAGGGAGGATATCAGTTATAGGGGGAATTGACATCAGGTTTGCTCATTGGTTATGAGGGAGACCAGCAGAGGAGCAGGTCCCTCCTAGCCCTCGGGTTAAGGCTGTCCTGGGCAGGTGTTTCCCTTTGATAAACTAGCAGGGTGGAGCTGTTCTGGCCTAAGGATTAGAACAATCACGAGCTCGGGGCAGGGGTTGGAGGGCAAGCACATGGGCAGTCATGTTTAGGTTCCATGATTAGGAGGGAGTCAGGTGAGTTAGGGCGTCAGTAAGACAGGGACTGGTTGAACAGGAGATGTACAGAGAGCAAGACAGCAGCCATCTTGAGTGGCCTGATCATACACTCCACCCCTACCTACACTGCTTGACCCTCACAATCTTGGCCCTCCCCTCTTCTGTGATATCCCTGGGGTCAGGTATGCAGAGGTGCCCTGCAACTAGATGCCACAAATACAATACAGACAACAGCAGCTAAAGCAGATTAAGAGTAAGACACCTAGTATGCTAAAGACAGTAACTGTCTAGGATGTGCCAAAGTATGGAGCCAGGAGATTATCCGCTCAATGAAGAGGAAGTCAAGGGCAGCAGCATCCTGTCCAGGCATAAGGAAAGGTCACCTCTGGCTTCCACAAACCCAGAGCCATCTCCATGGGGTGGGGGGCAAGACCCCAGCTTTAAGGGAAACATTCTGGTGGCCCAGCCAAGTGTCAGTAGTCACAGTACAGGTCTGCCACCCCATGTTGTGTTGGGTGCCACTAGGGGCGGGCCCATTAGGTCTTTCCAAACAAAAAGCAGTTAATCCCACTAGTTGGACCTGTGTGGCCAGGAGCCAGCCTATTCTGCTACACACAACATAGCCCGGGGGCATTCATAGGCCGTAATCCTGGCAAAGTGTAAAATGTGTTTTACAGTAACGTTTACCAATGACAGTCCTTCTGACCTATTGGCATGCAGGACAGGAAGAGGGTGAGAGTCTTTTCCCCACATTGCCAGCTGTCCCCACATGGTTGCATTAGCCAGGTCCATTTTCCGTGAAAGTCCAGAGGACGACACCAACAGCATCTCGCTGTAGACCCAGCAATTAGACTCATTTTGCAGTGAGACCATCGTTGCTGCCCAGTTCCTCTGCTCAGGCTAAGGATGAAATGTAAGGCATCTAACAGGCACAACACAGGGGAGATCATGACCATCAAGCAAAATACAAGCCGTAACCACATTCTGAGATGATTCCACTCCTGCCTGTGTTTTTTTGTCCTGGTCTGTAATACAGTTCGAATACCTCAAGTTTTCAGGAATACAGGAATGTGTCTAAAATCACATCTATGTGACCATCCTGTTCTATTTTGGATGCCTGAGCCATAGTTAATTTTGATTTTTGATTTTTTGTGTGTGTGTGCAGTGGCTTTGAGATATACTTATTAAAAAGGAAGGAAGGAAGGAAGGAAAGAAAAAAAGAAAGAAAGAAAGAGGAAAAAAAAGGAAGGAAAGAAAAAAAAGCAGGGAGGAAAAATCAGGAAACTTGGATACAATCTGAAATTTAAAAATACAATTTTGGGGCTTCCCTGGTGGCGCAGTGGTTGAGAGTCCGCCTGCCGATGCAGGGGATGCGGGTTCGTGCCCCAGTCCGGGAAGATCCCACATGCCGCAGAGCGGCTGGGCCCGTGAGCCATGGCCGCTGAGCCTGTGCGTCCGGAGCCTGTGCTCCGCAACGGGAGAGGCCACAACAGTGAGAGGCCCGCGTACCGCAAAAAAAAAAAAAAAAAAAAAAAATTAGTAGAGTGGGTCTTAACAGGCCTGGTTCAGATTTTTGTGTCAGTTGCCTACCACTGTTGTCATCTTTTTCTTGGTGTGGATTTCATTTGGGGTTAGCAGTCTTTTCTGTAGACCAGTCCAATGTAGAGGCCCTTCTTAAGTGGGAAGTATGATTTCAAGAGTTAATTTCCTTCAGTTCTATTGTGTCCTTAAGAATATCTGATAAGCGTCCTTTTGAGAAAGACTCTGTTAACTTGTTTTATCCTTTTTTTTTAAATTTTATAAATTTATTTATTTATGGCTGCGTTGGGTCTTCATTGCTGCACGCAGGCTTTCTCTAGTTGTGGCGAGCAGGGGCTACTCTTTATTGCGGTGCGGAGGCTTCTCATTGTGGTGCCTTCTCTTGTTGCGGAGCACGGGCTCTAGGCACACAGGCTTCAGTAGCTGTGGCACGTGGGCTCAGTAGTTGTGGCTTGTGGGCTCTAGAGCACAGGCTCAGTAGCTGTGGCGCACGGGCTTAGTTGCTCCTCAGCATGTGGGATCTTCCCGGAACAGGGCTCAAACCCATGTCCCCTGCATTGGCAGGTGGATTCTTAACCACTGTGCCACCAGGGAAGTCCCCTGTTTTATCATTTGCACTCATAGGAAATATCCCCCCACTCTAGTTTGTAAGGTGAGACCTGCTATCACATCCATTGTAAGTATCAATATATATTCTGGGATTGGAACTATGAACACTTCATATTTGGTGGGGGGGTAACTGCCCAGTTTGTAACATCAGTGACATCTTTTTGCTCTTACCATTCCACCGCCATACCCAGGGCTCTCTGTCATACAGAGAGTGGGCCACAGGGCCAGCTGACATTTCCTTATATTAATGTCCATTCAGCCCTGGTGTCCACCAGGGCTAAGATAGTTTGTCTGTTCTTTAGGGACCAATAAATGGTTAATTCTACATGAGGCCTCCGGTTCCCTGAAACCTGCATTACTGTGGCCCAGGATCTTCCCCTGAAACCTACATTACTGTGACCTGGGACCTTCTGGGACCTTGGCTATACCCCTAATCTAGTGGCCTTGGGGGCTGACACATTCCTTCTACCTCCAATGGTAGGGCCTCTTCCTCTGGAGGAGTGGAAGGAGTGTCTTGGGTCTCTCTTATTCGGTAAACTCTTGTTCAGACTTTAGCTTCTGCCATAGCTCCACTAACGTAGCATCGGGCTGCTTATCTATCTTGGTTATAGGGTTCCCCACCGCCACTAGGTCCTGCCCCATCTGTTTTCTAGTTACTCGGGTGAGTCCCCGGAAGGAACAAGGAGGAGCCGTACTTCCTTCTCCCACGTCTTTGGGATCAGTGGTTCTGATCCCCTGGTGCCGTATCTTTTCCATTTCTCCCAACTCTGCTATTGTTTGCACCACCCAAGCAAGTGGGTGCCCTAGGAAGGGACTCAGGATGCAAACTAGAGCCCCACACCATTGCCCAGGAGCCGACTGGAGGATTGTGTTCTGCATGCCTGCTGTAAATAACTCATTGTCTGGGCCCCCATAGTGCTGGGCATATACGGTGGGTTTCATGCCTAGTTTTCTCAATACATCTTGTAGTTTTTCCATGGTTTGCCAATGGAGAGGAGGAGGAGGTACATCCCCTTCATTGGGCCAGGTGGCGCAGCAGGCGGCCATTATCCAAGAGAGCAAGGAAATCACTTTGCCCTCATTGATGGCCCCATATAAATGCTCCCAGAGGGCTGGGTGCCTAGTCACAGGGGCCGTCTTTGACATATCCAGGCCAGTTAACATCATGCCTTCCCCACCAACATCCCAGATATGCAGCAACCAAGCCACGCCTGATTCCCTCCCTCTTGTCACCCAGTTCAACTGGTTCAGTCTGGGTGCAGTGTCTGAGGGTGGCCAGCTAGCCCCACTCTGGGGGAGGGAGCAGATCGTCATCAACACTCTGGGGTCTAAGCTGCTATTTGCATTTGGTGGTCATCACAGGGCCAGCCACTGGCCTCACTGAGGCAGGGAGTCCTATGACCTCATCCCAATTTTCCTCATCAGTGCTCTTGTAGGGTCCCATACTTTGGGGTCCCAATTTGGACAGACCATGACCATTCGGACTCTCTGTCAGGGAAGCTGCCTCCCCTTTAGCTGGGCCACGCAGCAGGCTAATGTCTCTGATGTCCCATCTTGTTCCCTCAATCTAGCCACTAATGTGTCTGTAGTTTCAGTTTGGGCCAGCTTAGTGTTTTCTCTCGTTTGTTTTTTTTTTAATTTATTTAATTAATTTATTTATTTTTGGCTGCGTTGGATCTTCGTTGCTGTGCGCAGGCTTTCTCTAGTTGCGGTGTGTGGGCTTCTCATTGTGGTGGCTTCTCTTGTTGCAGAGCACGGGCTCTAGGCGCCCCGGCTTCAGTAGTTGCAGCTCGTGAGCTCTAGAGCACAGGCTCAGTAGTTGTGGCACACGTGTTTAGTTGCTCCACGGCATGTGGCATCTTCCCGGACCAGGGCTCAAAACCGTGTCCCCTGCATTGGCCGACAGATTCTTAACCACTGCGACACCAGGGAAGTCCTTCTCTCAACTTTTTTTTTTTTTTGCGGTACGCGGGCATCTCAGTGTCGTGGCCTCTCCCGTTGCGGAGCACGGGCTCCGGACGCGCAGGCTCAGCGGCCATGGCTCACAGGCCCAGCCGCTCCACGGCACGTGGGATCCTCCCGGACCGGGGCACGAACCCGGGTCCCCTGCATCGGCAGGCGGACTCTCAACCACTGCGCCACCAGGGAAGCCCCTCGCAAATTTTAATTCCTCCTCTAGACGCCTAACCTCAGCCTTGTCTGATAGTTCACCATCCATGGCCTTTCTTAACGCAGCAAGCAACGGCCAGCCCACAGCTGCAGCCACTACCTTATTGTCTAACTTCTTTTCTCCCACTGTAATGGAGGCCAATAGCTCTGCAATACCCTTAGGGGTATCTATGAGTTCTCCGTACTCTCTTGGCGGCCCCCATTTATCAAGAACAGCCGCCAGAGGGTCCCACATGCTAGCGCACAGCCACCCTGGGATTTTCCTGGTAACTTTCCATTCCCCATTCTTATTTCCCGACATCTCAGCACTCACGGGAGTTTCCCCGGCCTCCTGGCTGTCTAGACAATTGCTGGGTGCACCTCACAGGCCTGCAAAGCTTGTAGTTGCCCAGCCACAAGACCAAAGAAAGAGCCTAGAGGCACCGACAGAGACGTCAGTGATTTATGGGAGCGGGGAGCTTACACGTCCGAAGCAAGGTCCTGGAGCAGCTCTGCACCGTGGAAGGCTGACAGCAGGCAGGATGAGGCAGCAGTCTCGTACCAGGGGGAGGGGGAAGCTACCAGTTATAGGGCGAATCGACATCAGGTTGGCTCATTGGTTACCAGGGAAAACAGGGAGGAGCAAGTCCCTCATAGCCTCCTGGGGCAGATGTTTCCCTTAGATAAATTACCTGGATGGAGCCCGTTCTGGCCTAATTAGAACAATCACAAGCTGGGGGTGGGGGAGAGGAAGAGTAGGTGGGTGCCAAGCACACGGGCAGTTACCAATTAGGCTCTATGATTAAGAGGTAAGGTCAGTCGTGTATAGAGTCAGGGACTGGGAGTGGTGGAAGCGCAGAGGGCGAGAGAACAGCAATCCTGAGTGGCCTGATCATACAGCAGGTTCCCCCCTACATGTTTTTCCTGTATAGTCAAGATATTTTATTAAGAAGAATTTCAAATGTTGCAGGAAAGAAAGTGGGGCACAAGAGGATGGTCACATCCCAGGTCTCAGGCTGGTCCCCGGGACAGCCACCAAGTGTGGGTTCTTGACATTGTGCAGGAAAGAGTTCAAGAGCGAGACATAGTAAAGTGAAAGAAGGTTTATTCAGGGAGATACACACTCCATAGACAGTGTGTGGGCCATCTCAGAAGGCGACAGGCACCAGGGTACGGGGTTGTCAGTTTTTATAGGGTTGGATAATTTCATAGGCTAATGAGTGGGAAGAGTATTCCAACTACTTGGGGGAAGTGGCGGGGATTTCCAGGAATTTGACAACTCCCCACTTTTTGGCCTTTCATGGTCGGCCTTGGAACTGTCATGGCGCCATGGGTGGGTCATGTATCATATGCTGATGTATTACAATGAGCGTACACTGAGGCTCAAGGTCTAGTGGAAGTCGGTTATCTGCCATTTTGGACCTAGTTGGTTCTATGGTTCTAACCAGTTTATGTCATGTCCTCAATGGCTGTCATTCTTTTAAAGGTTGTGCCCTGCTCCCTTCCTGTCTCACAAACATGCACAAAAGAAGAAAGCATAGTAAAATCAACCTCCGTATCCCCGTCCTCAGTAATTACTTCATCCATCCCTTTTATCTTTTTCCTTTTTCTGAATTATTTTAAAACAAATCCCCAAATCGTATCAGTGCACCTCTGCATCCTTTGGCATCTTTAAAAAACATGGACATTTTCTTACATAACCATAATCGTCCTGTCACATTTGATGGAAACATTTTTAAAAAACATGTTTAAACGAACAATTCCTTGATTTCATCTAACACCCCGTTCATACTCAAATTTCCCCTTGTCTCAAAAATGGCCTTTTTCCAAATGGTTTCTTCTAATCAGGATAGAGATATGGTTCCACTAAAGATGTCTTGCCTGTTTTAAAAAGAAAAATGGGTCAGTAGTGCTCTTCTGTGTGCTTTCACCCCTTGACATTGTGTCTGAGAAGCGTCCGTGTAAGGAAAGAACTAGGCCATTATTATGAACACCTGCAGGGCCTTCTCTTATATAGATGTGTAAACAGATAGGTTAGGGGGTCCCCAGAGAAAGAGAACCAGGAATGGCTTTCTTGCCATAAGAGAAGCCTCTTTGGCCTAGGCCATTTTGTGATCTAAGCCTGGCCACAGTGCTTGCCCTTGAACAGGTCTCAGTAATTAATGATCTTTAGGGAACAGAGGAATGCAGGAACAGAGAAAAGGCAGTCAAGCACCAGTGCAGTGATAAAGCAGAGTCCTAGTTCCTCTTAGTTCCTTCCCCTACTTAATAATATATCTTTGAGTTCTGCAGGAACTAAGGCCCCCACCCAGGTGGAGGGTGGGGTGATGTTGACCTGCCTGACTTCAATCAGCTAAAGCTTGGACTCTGTCGACCTTTGCCCCAATTCTATGCTGAATTCTCCTCTGCTCAAGCCTCTTTATAAATACGCATGTATCCTTAGCTTAAAACTTCCCCAATTCTGCTGTTCGGAGAGATACAGCTTTGAGAAGAATCCCCGGTATTCTCCTTACTTGGCGCAAGTCATAATAAATCCTTTCTCCTCCTGATCTTTGGCTTGGTTGTATCTATTGGCTCTACACCCACCAAGAGGTGAACCCAGTTTCTGTGTAACAGATGTGTCATCAAGTTGTAAACCATTTCTGGATATTTAGGTTGTTTCCAGTTGTCTTGTGTTGGGACTTCCCTGGCGGTCCAGCGGTTAAGACTCCACGCTTCCACTGCAGGGAACGTGGGTTTAATCCCTGGTTGGGGAACTAAGATCCCGCATGCTGCGCAGCCGAAAAAAAAAAAAGTCCTACAACCAGGTGTTTTGTTTTGTCTATCACAAGTGGTACTGTAGTTGTTGTCTGTCCACATGAACTATTAAAGAAAAAAAAGCCAAATTCAAATCTCTTGCAGCCACGGAAAAGCAGCTCAGGATGAAAGACAAGTAAGTCCTCCTGGACCTGGAAATGGGACCTAAGTCTGAAGGCGATGATGGCAGCAATCAAGCTCCCCTCCCCTCCTCACATCCTGACGAAAGGCTGCTCTCAAGTCGGACTGAGTCAGGTTGTAAGAAAAACAACTGGGGCGGAAGGCAGGAGGGAGCTCTAGAACCTCCAGGAGACCCGGCTGTGTTTACAAGAAGGAAGCACAAATCTTTCAAGCTCCGAGAGTCCCAGGGGAACAGCTGCTTCCAGCATCTGTTTCCTCCTGCAAACAGGATGTTAAACTATTGTCCCTTCTTGGCTCAGGGTTTGCGTTTAATTGTCCATCCTTTCCTTCACTGTGGGCTTTATGGATCTGACCTTTCTTATTCCAGAATGTAAGGAAGGTCTGGGTTTTTTTTTTTTTAATCTCCCAACATCTGGGAAGAGGAAGTTTAACAGCTTTAGTATTCTCACATTTGCTTCCGAACGCTGCCATCGAGTGCTGTGTGGCTAACACATTTGTGGTCACTTTGTCCTTTGGGGCATTAAGTAATTTCAGGCATGTGTACCTAATCACTGCTCTGCTGTGGGCACGGGGGACATGGCAAGGCTAAGGGCCGGCTTGCTTAAGGTCTGAGGTTTCTCTTTCCCCAATAAGGACACCCTGGGGACTGAGTTTTGAATCTAGATTCAATCTAGGTTCTTTCTCTTGCTTTGAATAGAATTGGGTGTGTGTGTGTGGGGGGGGGTGGCTTGTTGTTTTGTTTTGTTTTCTTAAATTACAGAGTCTCTTTCAACTAGACAAAAGAAACAGAAAATCTAAACTTATTTTGTAGGGAATCTCTTAGAATGTACAATGGACCCAGAGGAATATGGATCATTTTGCAAAACCCTGTCATTGATCTTGCTGGCCCAGCAGAACCCTAGGGGCTTTGTTTATAACGTGTCTGGGTGTTCCTACAAGCCATTCCTTAAGGAAGTGGGTCTGGCAGAGGGGGAAATGGCTCTAAAAAGCGTATTCAAGGATCTCGGTCCCAAAGAATGTAAAACTTCTGTGGACCACAGGGGCGCTGGCAGCCAGCAAGTACCACGCTGCTCTGTGTCCTTTAGCTGAGGCAGCTAAACCGAGCTCCCGGGTTAAAGGATAAGAACCAGCACCGTATCATCGGGAAGGAGCACACAGTGCAGAGGGCACGGGGTGAATCCTCTGACACAGGACACCTCAAGACGCGCCAGGCTCAGACAGGAGGCTAAGCTCATGACTGAATGTTGGCTAATTGAGGTTGAGCAAGAGAGAAAAAAGCCCAAGGGAGAAAAGTGAAATAAACTGAGGAGGAGAGCTAGCACTAGGATGGAAATAACTGGCCTCCTTCCATGACCTCTCTCAAAAATACCATAAGAGAAAGTGAAAGATTTGGGTTCATTGTAAATTTTCTGTCTATTTCAATTAATTTCAAGCTTTTAGATTATGACTCTTCCAGAGCCGCCCTTCAGGCCTCTTCCTCCCTGGGAGCCGGCATGCATTAAAGTCATTGCAAAATGCAATCCCTTCCTGTGGAGGCAAAGGCCTGGTAAAGCAACCTCACCGCTGTATGACCTGGGCATTAGACTAACATCTGATCCATTATTAAGCACTAGTTTGGCATCCTGGAATCACATTAATTGGAGAAATACATATCGATAAGAGGTTTAGCCTAACTGGCCTGATACATTTTCTCCTATGTATTAATAATTCCCCTCTGATCCAAGCTGGTATTATTCTCTGACCAGCCCCTAGATAGTTAAGAAACATATCTATGGAAAAATTTCAAAGAGCCCAGATTCTTGCATCTTCCCATACATAAAAGAGCACTAAAATCATTAATTTGAGATGTCTGTTCTTTGTGATTAGCAGTAATCTTTTTATGTTCAACTACATGTTTTGGGTTTTTTTCCAGCAAAAAAATTCATATATATCCTGGCTCCTCCCCTACTTCTATGGAACAGTTTCTCAGACATCTGAGAGGCTGTCTCCTGCGATATTGTCCTCAGTAAGACACTGAATAAACTCAGCTCACAGCTCTTAGGTTGTCCATGTTTTTTTTTAAAATAGACATCTGTAACCGCTGTGCGGACCATTTCTTATTCATCATTGTAACCCGAGTACAGAGTCTGGCTCGCAGAGTTGATGATAAGTAATTTTTGTTGATTTCCCTGAAAGTCCACATAGTTTACTTATTCAATAAATACTAGGTTCCTACTTCTAAGAGTGCTTGTAAGAATTAACTTAAGATGATCAAATGAAAATGTGGTTAAATCACTAATTCACATTTCCTAAGCACTGACTATATATCCAGGCACTGAGCATAGTGCTTGGAGATAGGGAATGAGGACAGAGCCTCTGCCCTCTAGGAACTCATAGACTTGGGGAAGAGAGTTCACAGGCTAATGAGAAGGAAGGAAGGAAAGAAAGAAGAAAGAAAGAAAGAAAGAAAAAAAGAAAGAAAGAAAGCAGGAAGGAAGGAAAGAAACAAAGAAAGAGGGAGAGAGAAAGAAAGAAAGAGGGAGAGAGAAAGAGAGAGAAGAAGAGAGAGAGAAAAGGAGGAAGGAGGAAAGAAAAGATAGGGCTTCACTTCTCCGTTACTCTCTGTTCCTGAAATCTTCATCAATTATTTGCCTTCTCCTAAAAAGAATTCTAGCCAGAATCTACCTTCTCAAGTGATGTTCCTGAGAACCTTATGCTGGAAGCTCCCTGTAGATAATGAGGGGAGCTACCGTGGGAGCCGACATGGTTCTAACTGTTCAGGGCTGAGGCTGTATAGCTGAAGATAAAAGCTTGGAGCTTGACCAGAAACTGTTCCTTGGGCCGTGGCCAGAGCAAAGAGCTGGTGCTGCCATCTGCTGGCCACGGAGAAAGTAGACCCACACCCCGCCTGTTGGTAGGAGGAGGGAATGCTACCTGATGGGGAGGGATGGGAACCTGTCACAACCTGTTTAGTTTAGAGGTGAGGAAACTGACGAAAAGGTCACATAACTGGTTTGTGGTGTAGCTGGGGCCAGAAAGCAAGTTCAGGATTCCTGTAAAGCCTGACGCCGGCTCCTCCGGATTCAGACACGTGGAATGTAAACTCTCTAAGTTGCAGTTTGGCCGTTTCCTACTTCTTCCTCTGTTTTCACTTTCTTGGATCAGTCCTTAGGGAATTACCTCATTGTACTTCTAGTAACAGGCTGCCCTCCCCCTGTCGACCTCCTCCAGTCTTTGCTTTGGCTTGGTCAGAGGCCAATAAAATAAAGTGAAAGAAGTTTTGAAAATCTTGGAGGATGAAGGATTGTGGGCACAGCCCAGCCCCCAGCTTCTCCCTGGAGGACTTCATCTGGGAGGTGCTGGTAATGTAAATGAAAGGTTCTGCCCCAGGAGGGGGCGTGTAGGGGGGGTTGGAAGGACAGCACTTCACTTCCAGGACAGCCTCTGCAGAACAGACCCCCAGATGCTTGGCCGAGGACATCTCCTATAAGCTCCATGTCAAACACCTCTCTGCTATAGGCCAAGCGTTGCTCTCACTTTTCTCATGTGCACCCACTCTCCCTTACACACTCACCTATCTTCACCCACACTTGCCCTCCACCCTCACCTGGAAGGCACAGGGTAATCAAAATGACTTCCTGTCAGAGGCAGTTCAGCTAAGTCTTCAGAGATGTCTGGGTTTTGTGTGTGCTACTCGCTCCACCATGCTGTTTGCTGTGTACACACCTCTAGTATAATTACAGTGAAATATGGGCTAAGTGAGGTTGACTTGTGTGTCTGTTTCCTCTACAGGACCTATGAGCTTACCAAGGTCAAGGATTGTGTCTTTTATGTCTTTGTGTCTTAATCTCTGGTACTTAATGCCTGATGCATGGTGATCAGTTAAAAAAAATGTTAGTTGGATGAGTAAATAAGTGAATGATTAAGATGAATGTTATATAAAATAATGAAGGCAATTAGAAAGCAAGGAATTTTTATGTAGCACATGGGACAAGTGTGCAACTTTCAGGATGACAGCTTTGAAGGGGACAATATTTATGCAAAGTTCATATCTGATGCATTTGTTTAAAATCAGTCATCTGTCTAATACTAACTTTCTGCTTGTATGGCACAGTGTAATTTTTCAATTCCTTTTTACAACTTTATTATCTTACTTGATACCCACACCCAGTGCTGAAATAGGGTGGTTAGGTGATGAGCCCCCAGGAATATGCTTGTGGCAGGGCTCATGTTAGAACCTAATGCTCTGATCTCCTAGCCAGCTGTCCTTACCACCACGTCAGGGCCCACACCCCTGTGACTAACCTCCTAGTATCAACTGGGATTATCCAACCTCCTTAGTAGAACTCAGTTATATTACCAGGAGGAAAAACACAGCTTTGCCTTTTGCAGAAGGACAATGAAATACAGGCCTATGAAAGAACGCACCCACATGGGGCACTGCCTGTGGAAATCACTAGGAGAATCTGAGGTGTACGTTAAAGTCGGACACGTCGATGTCCATCAGAAGAACCTCTTTCCAGGATCAAAAGGTGACTAGAGTCAACAAAATAGAAATCCTGGGGCACCTGCCTGAGAAGGCCACCTGGGTCTGTGAAATGAGTGAACAGGAGGGAGCTGCAGCAACGCAGAGAGGGGCTGAATCTACACGTGTTCCACATGAACCATCAGAGGCACAAAGTGCCTATGAGAAATGTTCTGTCTGCCAACAAAGAGAGACAGTGACCACAGATGGCACTAGGGCAGCTTCTCCAACATCTGGGAAATTAAGTTGAATGCTATGACTTTGCTAAATATAGAAATATATCAACTCTAAGCATGTAAAAGATACCTCAAAATTGCTAACCTTTCCATTTAAAAATTTATTTCCAGGAGTTCCCTGGTGGCCTAGTGGTTAGGATTCTGGGCTTTCATGGCGGTGGCCTGGGTTCAATCACTGGCCAGGGAACTGAGATCCCACAAGCCGCGCAGCCAAAAAAAAAAAAAGTATTTCCACAGATATTTGATCCATGTGGTTAGAGGGGCTTTGGAGGCTGCAGTCACGCACAACAAAGAGGTGTCTCATCAAATCTTGCCCTTACAGGCCATGAGGAGAATGTGCTATTTGTAATCCTGGGCTATATACAAAAGATTAAACAACTGGACATTTAAAAATAACCATTTTCAGTTTAATAGATTAACTAGAAGTGTATCTGTTGCAACATGTACCATTTTGATATTAAAATTTTTTGATCTGATACAATTTTGCATGGGCTGAAAATAAACAGATCAAGCTAAAACAACATGAAAGGCAAAGGGAATTTGGTTAAAGCTGGGAGAGAGGAAAGCATGACACTACCGACCCTTTCTAACCCTCCAGACAGAGGAGAAACCCACAGGTCTGGTTCTGTGTCTGGAACAGAAGGGAATATGCAGGAACCTGGATGGTGCTGCCTATGAAGAAAGGTTAATAATGGATAATCACAAGAGAATGAGTCTTACTAAAATCTTTGCTCTCTTCATGAAATGTTAGAAAGGATTGTCCAGGATATTAACTCTCATCAGGAATTTGTTTTTTTGAATATCCTGCATGTTTACCTTGCCTGATACAACTTTTTCCCATGGTGGGAGACTCAAGAGTGTCTGAAGCCACTGGTCTTCTGTTAACTCAGAGCTTGAGTACCACCATTCCTGAGAGGAGACAAAGAGAACACAGAATTCATCAGTGCTCCTCAGCTTGTGTGGTCAAGAGTGGGGTAATCCCAAAATGGTCAAATGTCCCCGAGCTTTTAAAACCAGGCGAACCCACAGGCAAACAATGAATTTTGCTGCCCAAACTAGGATACTAACACATGACCCTTTAAATAAACATGTAGAAGCGTACATCCATTCACTTATTCGACAAATACCGAGTATAAGGCACTATGCTAGGGACCCAGTGGTTTTTGCATTCTAAGAGTTCACATTCTTGAAGGGAGGCAAGACATGGAACACAAAGTGGAATGTGGTGAGACCTACGAGAAGGTGGAGATCTTGCTAAAGGGGATTTGCAGGAGGGGAAGATCCCATGAGAACTCAAAGTGGAAGAGGAGGTGCAAATACCTGACCTATGGATGTGTCACCCCTTTCAGTAAGCCTCTGATGGCCTTTCACACCTGGTGAAACCCAGCCGGGCAGTGGGCTTCTGGGGCTCCTTCGCATCCCCTGTGAGCATCCCCTTCCCCAGCTTGCTAGCTGATGCTACATACTTTGCTCATGTTCAGCCAGCATTTCTCCAGCACATTCCCTTGTGTTTCACAGAGCTGTAAGGCTGTGTTCAGGAAGAGGTTGCAGTTCTGGCCATCTCCCATTAGTATACAGACATAGGCCATCAGGTGGTAGAGCCTCGGGTAGAAGACAGGCCCAGTGGTATTTTGAGCCACCAGATTCTCCAAGTTCTAGAGAAAAAAAGCAACATTCAGCATCAGACACGGGTCCTTGACTGGAAAGATTCTTCCTTCTCAGATGATTTGGGATCATTTCAAGGGTATAAGCAAAAAAGCATATTACAGAGACATACACAGAAAGTAGTGGAGATTAGATGATAACTGCCAGGTGGAGTAGCCCCAGTGGCCTACCCAGACCAAGAATGTGATATGGGTGGGCGCAATAACCCTTTTTGCCAACCACTTTTTAAAAATGAAACTAGGTCCCCCTGAAATTCAGTTCCCCCGCTGAGTTTATGATTAACCTCTCTATCTAAAACTTTATTCTCTCTCTTGTCCTGCCTCCCTGTTCCCCCCAGGATTGAGGAGTATCAAAGAAAGGGGGTGACTGAAACTAAGCAGGACCCTGCAGGGCTCTCCCACATAAAAAAGCCCTTCTGTGTCCCCTGTTTCCTGTTTGTAGAAAAGGGCTTTGGTCTTCTAGGCCTTCCCTGAGTTCCAAAGGGCAGACTCAAGCAGTTACTAATTAGGGAAGTGAGGGGATGCAGAAAAACAGTCAAGAAACAATAGTTCAGTGATAAAACAGAGTCCTAGCTCCTCCCCAAGGGATATACATCACAAACTGATACATATCTTTGAGTTCTTCTGCAGGAACTAAGACCCCCACCCAGGTAGAGGATTGTGACTACATGCTGACTACAAGATACAGACCCAGACTGGTTGGAACCAGAAAGCTGATGATTAAGATTCCTGAAACACCACCCTATTACATCACCACCAGCCAATCAGGATAAAGTCATGTACCCTGCAGCTCTCACCCCAAAATGTTGCCTTTGAGGGACTTCCCTGGTGGTCCAGTGGTTAAGAATCCACCTACCAGTGCGGGGGACATGGGTTTGATCCCTGGTCAGGGAACTAAGATCCCACGTGCTGCAGGGCAACTAAGCCTGTGCACTCTAGAGCCTGTGCACCACAACTAGAGAGCCTGCGCGCTGCAACTAATGAGCCTGCGCATTCTAGAACCAGCGTGCCACAACGAAGATCCCACGTGCCGCAACTAAGACCTGATGCAACCAAATAAATAAATAAATATTAAAAAAAATAAAAATAAAAACCCTTCCCTGAAAATCTTTGGGGAGTTTGGGTCTTTTGAACATGAGCCCCCCATTCTCCTTGCTGGGCCTGACAATAAATGCTGTACTTTCCGTCACCACTACCTGGTGTCAGTAAATTGGCTTTGCTGTGTGGTGGGCAAGCAGACTCAAGTTCAGTTCAGTAACAACGACAACAAAACCACAATATTTTCTTTTGATTACCAAAGCAATATAAGTTAATTTTCAAAATTTAGAGAATTATACCTCAATTGAAAAAAAAATGTAGACATTGGAGAGGGGGGAAAAAAGGGAAAAACGAAAAAACAACTCAGAATTTAGGGAAAAATGAGGACAGAAAAAAAAATCACTCGTAACCGTAACACCTAAAAAGAAATATTTTCACATTTGGATACATACTCTCCTGTTTTGTTATTTCTTTGCTGTGGACAGGGAATGTTGCCCACCATCGCAGTTCTACAAGAATCAAATCATTAGCCACTGCAGCCACCCACCGATGGTGGGGCCTGAGAAAAACAGGAAGCATTTTGTGTTTTGGATACTGGCCATAGATAGTTAAGATGCATATCTAAGGAATAATTTCAGTGAACCCAGATCCTTGCATCTTCCGTACATAGAAAAGTGCTAAAGTCATTAATTTGAGATAAGTGTTCTTTGTGACTAGCAGTAATCTTCTGATGTTCTTCCCAGGAAAAAACTCCTATATGTGCTGTCTCCTTCCTTACTTCTTCAGAGCAGTTACTCAAAAGCTATCTGAGAGGCCATCCTCCAGGTTACAGCTATAGTCCTCAGTAAAATCCCTGAAGAAAATTTAACTTGCAACTTTTACGTTGTGTGTTTTTCTTCAGTCGACACTGCCTATCACTTACACACACACACACACACACACACACACACACACACACACACATACACACACACTCATACCCACCATAACTGGGATCATACTGAAACAGGAGGGAAGGGGGCAGGGAACAATCTTTGAAAGAATAACATAGCCCGAGGACAGGACATAAACTGATTAAAACCAAATGGGTCCAAGGTGGTGGACAAGTCGACTTTCACTAGACCTTGAGACTCAGTATACACTCACTGTAATACATCAGCAAGCTAAATGACACACCCACAGGTACCATAACAGTTCCAAGAATCCATAAGGATCAAAAAGTGGGCAGTGGCCCAATTCCTGGAAATCCCCACCCCTTCCCCAAATAGCTGGAATACTCCTCCCACTCATTAGCCTATGAAATTAGCCAGCCCTATAAAAACTGACAACCCCCATACCCTGGTGCCTTTCTCACCTTCTGAAATGGCCCACACTCTGTCTGTGGAGTGTGTTTCTTCCGAGGCCTTTCTCACCTTCTGAAATAGTCCACACTCTGTCTGTGGAGTGTGTTTCTCTCTAAATAAATGCACTTCTTACCTATTACTTTGTCTCTCACTGAATTCTTTCTGCGATTAGACATCAAAAACCTGAGCTTCAGTAATCCCTGAAACCAGGTGTGTGATCTCAGTTGTAAGACTATGGGTTTTGGCCGGGTTCGGGTCCCGGCACGTGGGTTCTAGTCCCAATCTGAGGTGCATAGTTTCAAAATTAATCACAAATACGGTAACATTTTTTTCTCATTTAGCACCACGTTATGAATATTTTCCAATGACATGATTCTTTTTTTTTCTTTTCTTTTTTTAACATCTTTATTGAGGTATAATTGCTTTACCTTGTTGTGTTAGTTGCCGCTGTATAACAAAGTGAATCAGCTATATGTATACATATATCCCCATATACCCTCCCTCTTGGGTCTCCCTCCCACCCTCCGTATCCCACCCCTCTAGGTGGTCACAAAGCACCGAGCTGATCTCCCTGTGCTATGCGGCTGCTTCCCACTAGCTATCTATTTTATATTTGGTAGTGTATATATGTCCATGCCACTCTCTCACTTCATCCCAGCAGAACTTCCCCCTCCCCATGTCCTCAAGTCCATTCTCTACGTCTGTGTCTTTATTCCAGTCCTGCCCTTAGGTTCATCAGAATCATTTTTTTTTTTTAGATTCCATATATATGTGTTAGCATATGGTATTTGTTTTTCTCTTTCTGACTTACTTCACTCTGTATGACAGACTCTAGGTCCATCCACCTCATTACAAATAACTCACTTTCGTTTCTTTTTATGGCTGAGTAATATTCCATTGTATATATGTGCCACATCTTTATCCATTCATCTGTCGATGGACACTTAGGTTGCTTCCATGTCCTGGCTATTGTAAATAGTGCTGCAATGAACATTGTGGTACATGTCTCTTTTTGAATTATGGTTTTCTCAGGGTATATGCCCAGTAGTGGGATTGCTGGTCATTAGTTCTATTTTTAGTTTTTTAAGAAACCTCCATACTGTTCTCCATAGTGGCTGTATCAATTTACATTCCCACCAACAGTGCAACAGGGTTCCCTTTTCTCCACACCCTCTCCAGCATTTATTGTTTCTAGATTTTTTGATGATGGCCATTCTGACCGGTGTGAGGTGATAGCTCATTGTAGTTTTGATTTGCGTTTCTCTAATGATTAGTGATGTTGAGCATCCTTTCATGTGTTTGTTGATAATCTGTATACCTTCTTGGAAGAAATGTCTGTTTAGGTCTTCTGCCCATTTTTGGATTGGGTTGTTTTTTTGATATTGAGCTGCATGAGCTGCTTGTATATTTTGGAGATTAATCCTTTGTCAGTTGCTTTGTTTGCAAATATTTTCTCCTGTTCTGAGGGTTGTCTTTTTGTCTTGTTTATGGTTTCCTTTTCTGTGCAAAAGCTTTGAAGGTTCATTAGGCCCCATTTGTTTATTTTTGTTTCTATTTCCATTTCTCTAGGAGGTGGGTCAAAAAGGATCTTGCTGTGATTTATGTCATAGAGTGTTCTGCCTGTGTTTTCCTCTAAGACTGTGATAGTGTCTGGTCTTACATTTAGGTCTTTAATCCATTTTGAATTTATTTTTGTGTATGGTGTTAGGAAGTGTTCTAATTTCATTCTTTTACATGTAGCTGTCCAGTTTTCCCAGCACCACTTATTGAAGAGGCTGTCGTTTCTCCATTGTATATTCTTGCCTCCTTTGTCAAAGATAAGGTGACCATATGTGCGTGGGTTTATCTCTGCGCTTTCTATCCTGATCTGTATTTCTGTTTCTGTGCCAGTACCATACTGTCTTGATTACTGTAGCTTTGCAATATAGTCTGAAGTCAGGGAGCCTGATTCCTCCAGCTCTGTTTTTCTTTCTCAAGATTACTTTGGCAATTTGGGGTCTTTGGTGTTTCCATACAAATTGTGAAATTTTTTGTTCTAGTTCTGTGAAAAATGCCATTGGTAGTTTGATAGGAGTTGCATTGAATCTGTAGAGTGCTTTGGGTAGTATAGTCATTTTCACAATGTTGATTCTTCCAGTCCAAGAACATGGTATATCTTTCCATCTGTATCACCTTTAATTTCTTTCATCAGTGTCTTATAGGTTTCTGCATACAGGTATTTTGTCTCCTTAGGTAGGTTTATTCCTAGGTATTTTATTCTTTTTGTTGTAATGGTAAATGGGAGTGTTGCATTAATTTCTCTTTCAGATATTTTGTCATTAGTGTATAGGAATGAAAGAGATTTCTGTGCATTAATTTTGTATCCTGCTACTTTACCAAATTCATTGATTAGCTCTAGTAGTTTTCTGGTAGCATCTTTAGGATCCTCTACGTATAGTATCATGTCATGTGCAAACAGTGACAGTTTTACTTCTTCTTTTCCGATTTGGATTCCTTTTATTTCTTTTTCTTCTCTAATTGCTGTGGCCAAAACGTCCAAAACTATGTTGAATAATAGTGGTGAGAGTGGGCAACCTCATCTTGTTCCTGATCTTAGTGGAAATGGTTTCAATTTTTCACCATTGAGAATTATGATCCCTGGATCATTATGTAGTGTCCTTCTTTGTCTCTTGTAACAGTCTTTATTTTAAAGTCTATTTTGTCTGATATGAGAATTGCTACCCCAGCTTTCTTTTGATTTCCATTAGCATGGAATACCTTTTTCCATCCCCTCACTTTCAGTCTGTATGTGTCCCTAGGTCTGAAGTCGGTCTGTTGTAGACAGCATATATACGGGTCTTGTTTTTGTGTCCATTCAGCCAGTGTATGTCTTTTAGTTGGAGCATTTAATCCATTTACCTTTAAGGTAATTATCCATATGTATGTTCCTATTACCATTTTCTTAATTGTTTTGTTATTGTAGATCTTTTCCTTCTTTTGTGTTTCCTGCCTAGAGAAGTTCCTTTATCATTTGCTGTAAAGCTGGTTTGGTGGTGCTGAATTCTCTTAGCTTTTGCTTGTCTGTAAAGGTTTTAATTTCTCCATTGAATCTGAATGAGATCCTTGCTGGGTAATGTTGGTTGTAGGGTTTTCCCTTTCACACTTTAAATATGCCCTGCCACTCCCTTCTGGCTTACAGAGTTTCTGCTGAAAGACCAGCTGTTAAACTTATGGGGATTCCCTTGTATGTTATTTGTTGCTTTTCCCTTCCTGCTTTTAATATTTTTTCTTTGTATTTAAAATTTGATGGCTTGACTAATATGTGTCTTGGCTTGTTTCTCCTTGGATTTATCCTGTTTGGGACTCTCTGTGCTTCCTGGACTTGATTGACTGTTTCCTTTCCCGTATTAGGTGATTTATTCTGACCAAGACACCGGTTAAGGGAGTATTCAAATAAGCAGTTAAAATGCGATGGGGAAGTTTTCAACTATAATCTCTTCAAAGATTTTCTCAGTCCCTTTCTTTTTCTCTTCTTCTTCTGGGACCCTATAATTCAAATATTGGTGTGTTTAATGTTGTACCAGGGGTCTCTGAGACTGTCCTCAATTCTTTTCATTCTTTTCTCTGCTTGTGTTTGTTATTTCCGCTATTTTATCTTCCAGGTCACTTATCCATTCTTCTGCCTCAGTTATTCTGCTATTGATTCCTTCTGGAGAATTTTAAATTTCATGTATTGTGTTGTTCATCATCGTTTGTTTGCTCTTTAGTTCTTCTAGGTCCTTGTTAAACATTTCTTGTATTTTCTCCATTCTATTTCCAAGATTTTGGATCATCTTTATTATCATTACTCTGAATTCTTTTTCAGGTAGGCTGCCTATTTTCTCTCAATTTGTTTGGTCTGTTGGGTTTTTACCTTGCTCCTTCATCTGCTGTGTATTTCTCTATCTTCTCATTTTGCTTAATTTCCTGTGTTTGGGGTCTCCTTTTCGCTGGCTGCAGGTTCGTAGTTCCTGTTGTTTTTGGTGTCTGCCCTCAATGGGTAAATTTGGTTCAGTGGGTTGTGTAGGCTTCCTGGTGGAGGGGACTGGTGCTGTATTCTGGTGGATGAAGCTGGATCTTGTCTTTCTGGTGGGCAGGACCATGTCTGGTGGTGTGTTTTGGGGTGTCTGTGAACTTAGTATGATTTTAGGCAGCCTCTCTGCTAAGGGATGGGGTTGTGTTCCTGTCTTGCTAGTCGTTTGGCATGGGGTGTCCAGCACTGGAGCTTGCTGGTCATTGAGTGGAGCTGGGTCTTAGTGTTGAGACGGAGATCACTGGGAGAGCTCTCGCCGATTGATATTACGTGGGGCCAGGAGGTCTCTGGTGGTCCAATGTCCTGAACTCGGCTCTCCCACCTCAGAGGCTCAGGCCTGACACTTGCTGGAACATCAAGACCCTGTCAGCCACACGGCGTAGACCACTGTGGTAAAAATCTGGCTGGTATCTTGGATTTTTCTTTGCTGGGCGATTTATCCTGAGCAAGACCCCATCCCTTGAGCACCAGCTAAGGGAGTATTCAAATAAGCAGTTAAAATGCAGTGCAGGCAACATGGGAATGAGTATCCTCAGGGAGAACACAAAGCAGGAACTTCTTAATTTCTCCTGGAAGATGTGGAAGGGATGTGAGATGTGAAGGAAGAAGACGTGGCCAGACAAACAATGTTGAAAGAAAGCAGATTATATATATAAAGGCGCCAGACAAGGGTGGATGGTTGTTGCAAGAATTAAAAATAGTTCTGAAAGTTTGAAGAGTAGATTTGGGTAAAGGGAGTTAAAGAAAATCTGGAGATGAAGCTGAAGTGACATGCAGATGTTCTATCTTGAAGGGCTCTTTTAAACGCCATGATTCTTTTATATCAGATCTCACAAATTCAAATGCTGACAGAGCTGGGCGAGAAACATAAATAAGAGGCTGAATGTAGCAAGATAAGAAGCAGAGGGGATTATGTCGTACTGAAGAGGGTATGCCCTAAATGTCACCCCTCATCAATTCCAGCCAGTAGCTGCCCTTTAGGATTGGGGCCTAGAGTCATCAGATACTCCAATTTTTAAAACAAGAGTAAGAAATTCAGATTTTTTTTTTAATGTGAAAGTATCCCAGGGACTTCCCTGGTGGTCCAGTGGGAAAGAATCCACCTTACAATGCAGGGGATACGGGTTCGATCCCTGGTCAGGGAACTAAGATCCCACATGCTGTGGGGCAAATAAGCCCATGCGCCACAACTACTGAGCTCACATGCCTCACCTAGAGAGCCTGCGTGCCACAAACTACAGAGCCCATGTGCTCTGGAGCCTGAGCGCCACAACTAGAGAGAGAAGAACCCTCATGCCGCAACTAGAGAGAAGCCCGTGTGCCGCAATGAAGAGCCCATGCACCGTAACGAAAAGATCCCACATGCTGCAACTAAGACCCAACGCAGCCCAAAATAAATAAAATATCTTTAAAAGAAAAGAAAAATAAATCCCAATGTTTAAATACACCATTTCTGACTTAACCAATATTTTTGAAAGGCATATGCTTTTTATTTTCCCCTAGTTTTTTAAATACTATAAACCTGAGATCAACATCTTTATAGATAAATTTTTGTTTGCCATCTGATTATTTCCTTAGGTTAGTTCCTAGGAGGACAATTAAATGATGTGCATATTTTAAAGATATTCATGCATTTTGCCAGAATGCTCTCTAGAAAGTTTATGAGAGTCCTTCAGAGTATGAATGTGTCTTCTCTCATGTCTTTGCTAACTTGATGGTCAACAATACAATGTCTTTTTCTTTTATTGCACTTACTTCAATTTCATAGAAATGGATGGAAACATTGAGTTTTCCTGACTAACCTGTTACATGTTTATTCTGTCTATCAATTATTTATTCACGAAATTAAACATCTGCTGTGTGTAACGAAGCAGGACCCTATGGGGCCTTCTCAGGACAGACCGCTCCCACCATGTCCTCTGCCTTCCTCTTGTCTGCAGAAAAGCTGTAGTCTCCCAGGCCCCCCCCTGAGTCACAGAAGCCTGGCTCAAGAATGAACGATTGAAAGGATATGACCATGGAGTGACAAAAATGGCAGTTGGGCCAGGAGCACTAGTAACAATTTAAACAGTACATCAGCCATATGGCAGTCACGGAATCTTTAGTTCCTCCATGAAGTAACTAGATAACACTACGTGTTGCACATTTCCTGAGCTGTTTTATAGATGTTAGAAGCTAACTACTTAATGACCATGAGATATAGCCCCCAGACCTACTGGAGCCTGAGGATTGATGACGTTAACCCCTGTGACACTGCCCTGTTACCTCAGCATCAATCAGTCAGAGAAATGTGTACAAGCTGATCACATACCCTGTGAGTCTTCTCCCTCACCTTGCCTTTAAAAATGCTTCCCTGAAACCTTTTGGGGAGTTTGGGTGTTTTGAGCATTAGCTGCCCCAGACTCCTTGTCTGGCACCTTACAGTAAATGCTGCACTTTCCTTCACCACACCTGGTGTCAGTAGATTAGCTTTGCTGCATGTGGGAGAACGAGCCCAAGCTTGGTTCAGTAACATGTGTAAAAGGCATTGCTCTGTGTACTGTGGGAGATACTAAGTTTGATTTTGTGTTCTTTTGTGTTCTTGTGTTCTTTCTACTCCCCACCTCTACCACTCCCTCTCATTCCTGGGCTTCCCAGCCCCATCCTCTTCTGGAACTCAAAGCACAAACTCCTTGAGTACAAAGACAACATTTTACACATCTTTGTTGTAATCCCAATAGCACCTATTGTGTTTTTAACCTGTACTGTCTTTGGGATAGGTGAGTTTTATACTTTACTACTCATTAAATAAAGACGTGCTTTCTTTTAACCAGCTGCTAATTTATCTACCTGGATTTCCATATATCAGGTTGGCCAAAATTGTGGTACCCCTTTATTAGCACTGAATATTTAAAAGTGGTAATGACAGTCAACCCATATGTCATACGTAATGTGCCTGGTATTTGAAAGGAAAAAGAGAATGTTGGAATAAATTAAATCATATTTAAGATGGTAAAAATCTATTTTTTTAAAACAACATGAAGTTAAGCATGTTTTAAATCCCCCACAAGTAATTTTCTTAAGGAAAGACATTTGCTCCATCAAATTACGTGAAATAAATTACATAATACACATAATAATTACATAAGTCATATGTAATACATAATAATTACATAAAACAAAATGTTTTATATCACCAAACAATTTCCATATACTGTGTGAGAACCAGAAGAATGTTTTATGAATTAGAAATATAAATACATGTTCTATGTCAAAGAGTACATACCTCCAAGCAGTGATGACAGTGAACTTGTGTGTTTTTGGAGGTGGCGATTTAGTCAGCTGGTGTGAACAAATTGCAGGAAGAGATGCTGAGGTTGAGTGTGCTATGAGAGTGGTAGGGAGTGGGCTCCTACCTGGGCAAATTCAAGACTTTTCTAACCAGCAGCAGTGAAGAAGACCCAGCCCATAACAATGCCTCCGAAGATTAAATGAGCTACTATTCTTCACTGGTCTCAAGATGCCTTGTTTTGAAACATTTTAACATCTCTGAAATAGGGATGTGCCTTAAAATTGTCAGCATCTAGATTCTGCCAACAACCTGAAGGAACCTGCAAGCAGGTTCTTCCCCAGATGAGAAAATACCTCAGCCAACACCTTGATTTTAGCCTTTAAGACCCTCAGCAGAGAACCCAGCCAAGCTCGTCCAGACATTTTTTTTTTTTTTTTTTTCCGGTACGCAGGCCTCTCACTGTTGTGGCCTCTCCCATTGTGGAGCACAAGCTCCGGACACGCAGGGGCCCAGCCGCTCCGCGGCATGTGGGATCCTCCCGGACCGGGGCACGAACCCGTGTCCCCTGCATCGGCAGGCGGACTCTCAACCACTGCGCCACCAGGGAAGCCCTCGTCCAGACTTTTGACTGCTAAGCCCGGAGATGAGAAAAGAAGTGCTGTCATTTAAGCTGTTAAGGTTGTGTACTTGGAGACCTAGCAGTAGAAAAGGAATTCACCTGCATTCAGTTTCTAAGAGAACAAGGCAAACACTTGTTAAGACGACCCTGGAGGTTCAGCCCTTCATTCTCTTAAGGGGGCTTGCCCATGCTGGGCTGTAGACTCTGGGAGGCAGGCACCAGGTTTAATTTGCTCATTCTTGTACCCCAACACATAGTACCAGGTCCTTACTACGTACCAGCTGAATGTTTTAAATTGCTGTGTGCAAAGATTTATCTACCAAGATGTTTATCACAGCAACAGCAATAAAGTACTACAGAAAAATTCTATCTAAGAATAGTTTGGCAATATCATCTAATAGTATACCTATAAGATAAAATACTAGGCTTCCTTTTAACTAGTGGTGCAGAAAACAATTTAATGGCAGGGAATTATTCATAAATATATCTTATTTAGTAGCAAGTTTAAAAAATGGAAATGCATGCACACACATGGAAGAAAACTTGGAAAGTGATATGTCAATATGTATAAAGGGATTATCTCTGAGTAGTAAGGTTGTGGGCAATTTATATTCTAATTACGGGGAGGGAGTGGCCTTCAAAAACTTAAACTATAAAACACGTGTAACTTCTGTAATCAGAGAAAATAATTATCACAGGAGGTAGAGAAAAATCCATTTAAGGCATGACTTACCGGGGAAACCAGAGAAGAGGCCTTACCTTGAGTAGGTCAACTCCACTGTCCTGAGCATTCTCTGATTGTTCTTCAATTTGCTTTTGAAGGTAGAGAACTTGCCCTTCCATGTACCTACTGAGGCCTATGTAGTAAAGAGCTGCTGGGGTTCTTCTTGACACTAGACTTTTGGCTCTGTTGGAAAATATGTGAAAGTTGTCCCACTCCTGAAGTCTGGCATACCTGTATCACCACAGAAGAATAAGAGAAATCCCCATCACCCTTGGAATGGGCTGGTTTCCTGAAATGGGTCTCTCTAGAGGTGTAGCTCCTAGTACATTGGTCTCTGGAAGCCTGCCACTGGCCTATTCAGGGAAAATTATGTGATATGCAGCAAGGACAGAATAGAATTTTTTGATGATTTCAAATGAATATAATTGGGGGGAATACTTGGGCAATATTAGCTACCATTTAATTCTTTGGACTCTTTAAAGTGAGGGAATTTCCTGGAAGTCCAGTGATTAGGACTCCTCACTTTTACTACCAGGGGCCCGGGGTTCAATCCCTAGCCAGGGGACTAAGATCCCACAGGCTGCTCAGTGTGGCCAGGAAAAAAATGAAACAGATCAGGCACTTGGAGCTATAAATTCTGGGGCTTGAAGAAATTGCTCTGATTTCAGAGAGAGATAGCCTGGGCTGATACTATTCAAGGTGTGGGCCACAGACAGGCATCATCAGTACCATCTGAGTGCTCCTTAGAAATGCAAGCTCTCTGGTCCAACCCAGATCTACCAAATCAGACAGGCTCTGGGGATGGGGCCAGAAATCTGAGTTAACAAACTCTCCAGATGATTCCCATGCCCATAAAGTGGGAGCAGTATTGGCCTAAGCTACAGCTGTTGCAAGAACGCTTCAGGTGAGGTAGCGGAGAATAAGAAATTAGGGTGATTTTTGGACTTTAGATTCCTTGAACTTTAACTCACAAGGGCAAATTAATTTGACTTTGAACTTTCACTTCTTTAGACTTTAGCTGGCCAGGGTAATTGATTTTTTGGATTTTAATTTCTCCCAATGAGTTTTATAATAAGAGGAGATTTCTATTCAGATTTGAAACTGCTCTAGTTTGTGGCACTTTACATAGGAATGTCTTCGTATTATCATTTAAATCTCATCACAGAATCTTTAGATACTGGACCACATGACTGCATATATAATTTGAGATGGGAAGTGGAATAGGGAATGACTTTCAGTCTTGGGGATGGCTGTGGAAGTAAGTTATTTAATGTTCTGGAGCCTCACTGTCCATCTACTTCCTTGAAGCTAAAGCCATAGCTACAGGCTTATTGAGTTTAAAAAATGTAATGGGTTAAAGAGATTAAGCCTCATGCTCAATGGGTTAATGGAGATGCAGGAAGCCTGCTTCTTCCACCCTCCTGAAGTTTCCTTCCATGTGAGGGAGCTCCACTGGTGCAAAGCTCCACATTTCTTTCCCTGCCTCACTCACTCCTCCAATGACAAGGGGTGACTTAGTAGGCTGGTGACTTTGGGACAGAAATTAGGCAGGTGTAGCTCTCTTCCATCTTGAGAGCCAGTGAGACCCACGGGGAGCATGGTACTTCCTGCCTCAATGGGGTGGGGAGGGGGTGGAGTTTTCTAGAACTGCCTGCTGCTGATGGGTAAGTCTAATCCTGGGGTTCAATATTAGGAAGCTCACTTGCCTGCAGGTACAAGCCATATCCTCCAACATCGGCTCTATTAACAATGATTATGATTCCATCTTGGGGGTGGGGAGGGGGTAAGCAGTGCTATTTATTAGTCTCCCTCAAACCCCCAACACTTCTCAGAAGCAAGTACTCTTTTCTTATTCATCTCTGTATTAATACTGCACGCTATGTACGCAATAAATGCTTGTTGCATTGAGTACAATTGAAGTGGCATCGCTTTACTGGCCTCAGCTGAGCGGGATGAACTAGGTGATCCCCAAGGTGTTTTTCAGTATAAATCTGCCCTGTCACTTTCAATCTGTCTTGGGTATAAATTAAAAGTACTTTCTCTTTCTTTCCTTTCCTTTTGTCAAATCTCATAGAACTCTTCCAGGATTCAACATTTTCAAATGTGGGAATTCAGTGGTATGCAACACATTGTTACCAGATAGCGATACAGGAGTAAAGTCCCAGGAGGATTCCATTTTGGAACTTCAGTATTCTGTTGTCTTCGTTTTGGTGTATGAATTCCAAACATTCTTCAAATGACCTATAAACAAAGCCTAAAAAAGAGAGAAACAGGAGAGCTTGGCTGGTAGATTAGGGGTGGAGGGGTATCGTCTTTCTGGCCTAATAGCTCCCAGGAGAATTTCCCACTGTGAGGACAGGCCTCGGTCTCTGATTATTTTATGAATCCAAAGGATCCCACGGATTACAACAACCAGGTGACTGCACTGCCCTGTTTGCTGAGCCCCTGCTTTTGTGGAAGTTTATGTGTATAAGATACAAGTCCATAATATCAACTAGGCAGGAGTGGGGTTTAAACCAACCCTCCCTGCTTGAGCCCAAGGAATCAGCCTCAGTGCAGCCTGGGACTTCTCAGTCTTCGCGTTCACACTTCCCTTGCTGGCAGCAATATCCACATCCCTCGGTGAAAACATGGCTGGGAAAAAGAATGCCCAGTTTGGCCCCTCTGGTTTAGTATGTACACTGAGGCCTGCCTACCTGGTGTAACATGAAGACTATCAGGAAAGAACTTGTTTTCCAAATCACTAACAGCTGCCAGTGCCTGGAACCCTCACCTCACCATTAGCAGCCCTACCCTTCATTTTCAAGCAGGAAGTCTCTAAGTCTATCCTGCTAAAAATTAAATGCCCTAGTAGAAGCCACATAGTAAGATCCTGTCAGTCTCTATCACTTGTGTGACAAATGATCTGACGCTTTAACTGGCAGCTTAAATTCTAAATTCTCTTGCTTGTTGGTCCCTTGCAATCCTCGCACCTTCTAGCCAGAAACCCAGTGGTCTCAAAGCCCCAGCCCTGTCACCTGCCACACCACACCAACGCAAGTGTTATTCCCCCAGTTTCTTATAAATTCCAAGGCCATGCTCACCAGAATAAAGCATGATGTCCAGGCAGACAAAGTAGAAAAATGCCTTGCTGAAGATATGCTCTTCTGCTACAGAAAGATCCCACAGCCACCCCAGCACCTGGATCAGTTGCTTGTATCTATGGATAAGAAAAGGTGGTAGAATTAAAAAATAGTGTGTGCGGAGAGAAGGAAGTTCAGTCCTAGTCTCAGTCCTGCCCAGCCATTCAGGACCAAATACGATTCTTCAACAGACTTCAAACCCACTCCTAAATCTCAAGTTGGCTCTCTGTTCAAACTGTTCTTTCCTGGACCTCTCTATCGGGTGGCCAGAGTCAGGCCAAGTTGGCCTGTGCCTCTGGTCCTGGTTTGGAAAATGCCTTGAGATAAATACCTGTTTTTCAAGAAGAGGGATTTACAAAGCCAGCAGAGGACCAGATAGTGTTTGTTGGGATTATGAAGCAATGACCACATCTTGTGGGCTCGAGAGCCTGGGAAGAAAACAATTCCAGTATATTTCTGGGCATTACCTGTATCTGCAAGTTCTTTCTTGACCAACCAGGGCTTACCTAAGTCAATGGCCAAGTCCAAGTGACCCATTAGGAGCTTGATATAGCCAAGTGTATCGGCCACGTAGGTCATGATTTCAACGCCCTCGCGTTTCAGGGGGAGGTTGAAGATGTGCTCCATGGTCATGACCTCATATTTGAACCACACGCCCTGGTAGCCGGCTAGATGGTGGTACAGTGAATAGTCCAGGTAGGCCTTAATGATCTGAAATGGCAGCAGTGGAGGAGAAGAGGAGAGACGGGGCAAGACTGGGATGGAACCCGAAGCAGAAAGCCCAGGATATCACCAATCATCTGCCAGTAAACATGGATTTATTAAGCTTGGGAATGGAGCTGGACATTTGGCAAAACCATAGGCTTAGATACAGAAATTAAGCTGAGTTTCTGCCACCTATTTAATGCATGATCCAGGACAAGCTCAATGGCCCCTTTTGCCTACACAGCGTCCTTAAACAAAATATATGAATTTTAACTTTTGTGAAAAATAAAAGCAATAGCTTATATGTGTGGATATATGACTGCATACCAAAAAGCCTGGAAGGATTCATTCCAAACTACCAAATGGGTAACTGTAAAAAGCAGTTACCTATTTGTTGCAGTTGGAGTAGAGATTTGAGGGACTTTTTACTTTATGCATTTCTGTGAGGTTTAATTTATTGTTATAACAAGCATGTATTGCTTTTGTTGTTTAACAATAAAGGAAGGTTGGTTTGGTTTTGTTTGCTTTCAAAAATAATGTTAAGGACTCTAGTTCTAAACTTAACAGGGAGATTGAAGAGAAGTTGGTTACTCTTTAAACAACTCTTCAATCTGGTGATGCTGTCATTGTTGATATGGTTCCTGGCAAACCCATGTGTGTTAAGAGCTTCTCTGACTATCCTCCTCTGGGCCGTTTTGCTGTTCGTGACAGGAGACAGACAGTTGCTGTGGATGTCATCAAAGCAGTGGACGAGAAGGCAGCTGGGGTTGGCAAGGTCACCAAGTCTTCCCAGAAAGCCCAGAAGGCTAAATGAATGTTATTCCCAATACCTGCCACCCCAGTCTTAACCAGTGGTGGAAGAACAGTCTTAAAACTGTTTGTTTCAACTGGCCATTTAAGTTTAATAGCAAAAGACTGGTTAATGATAACAATGCATGGTAAAACCTTCAGAAAGAAGGGAGAATGTTTTGTGGACCATTTGTTTTGTGTGTAGCAGTTTTTCAGGAAAAACAGTGAAAGAACTTGAAATGGGCCAAAACAAAAAAATTCAGTGGGTGTCCTGTCTAGCTCACTCATCAAGGTTATATCTCTGCCTTTCACTGCCTTTGGGAAACTGGTAATAATGTAAATGATTCTTTTTCATAGAAATAGAAATGTTCAGTGGAATACAAGTGATTCTATTCTTGCCCTGTGACTAGTTTTGTATACATTCATAAATTAAATTCCCCTGGGAACCAGTTGTAACATCTTACTAGTTCTCTCACTAACTTTAATGAGCTCAATAACATCTTTGATGGGTGTTCTTCTACTTTTACTTTTTTTTGGCCATGCTGTGCAGCTTGTGGGATTTTCGTTCCCTGACCAGGGATTGAACTCGGGCCCTCGGCAGTGAGAGCACAGAATCCTAACCTCTGGACCGCCAGGGAATGATTTTATCTTTTTAAAAGAATTATCCTGTTACATTTTCCTTTTTCACCCTCATTCTCTTACAAGTACAATGTGGAGTTTTCCAAGAGAGAGTTATGTGACATTACAAGGAAGTGAAAGGAGAAGCAGATTGAGAATCTAGCTGTCTCTGTGAAGTCAGACATTAAGGTATTTGCAAAAATGTAATACATGCCATTCTTCTCACAAAATTTTTTGTTTGGGGAAATAAAGTTTTTTCAGTGAAAATGTTAATTATGTTCATATGTCATGGGTTTATTTTCTCTAAAAAATAT
The DNA here is from genome assembly GCF_003676395.1 of Aethalodelphis obliquidens. Taxonomy (NCBI): domain Eukaryota; kingdom Metazoa; phylum Chordata; class Mammalia; order Artiodactyla; family Delphinidae; genus Aethalodelphis; species Aethalodelphis obliquidens. Next base: position 12,567,331 of record NW_020837999.1, on the reverse strand, counting down.
TTTTGAAGTATCTCAGTTTTTGTTTCTTATATGACAGTATCAATAGATATACCCCATAAAAATATATGATCCCATATAAAAAATATAAATATATAAACCCATATAAAAAGCTATTTGAGGTCCTCAATTATTAGGAGTATAAGGGGATCCTGGCACCAAAGTGTTTGACAACTGCTAGCCTCAGCGGAACAATCTAGTCTGGAAGGTTTTTATTAAATCTTCATGATTTTGAATTTTGATTGGCTTTCACTAGGCTTTTCTCTCCAAATGAGATTCAGAAACGTAAAAAGCAGCTACAAAAATACCCTACCTGGAAATCATCTTGAGTTTCCAGGGCAGTATTCACTTGCATCAGAGCTGCCAGGTGGCAATAATACTTGTAGTGAAAAAAATAATTTAAGCTATAGATCTGCCACAGTAAGGAGAAGCAAGTGGTTTGCTGGTAAAGTTGCGCCAGCCTCTTCTTCCTATTAGATAAAGTACACACATGGGACATAAGAAGAAGGTATCGCCACCAGCATGCCTGAGGGAAGCGCAGGGGCAGAGTCCTCACTACTGGCTTGGGGGTCAAAACAGACTTGAGTTTGAGGCCTGTTTCCTTTACGTGGAAATTAACATGCACGTTAATTGTCTTTTTTTTTCAGTTTCAGCACAAAGTATTTTTTTATCGACACATAGTTGATTTACAATGTTGTGTTAATTTCTGCTGTACAGCAAAGTGATTCCGTTATACATATGTATATGGATACATTAGTTTTTAAAAATATTCTTTTCCATTATGGTTTATCACAGGATATTGAATATAGTTCCTCCTGCTATACAGTAGGATCTTCTTGTACATGTGCATGAATCTTTATGAAGCACAATTTTTCCACCGGACAATGGGGACCATAATACCTACTTTGTGATGATTAATTAAGGTAATTGATGTAACTCACCTGTCCCCTGTCAGTTCATTGCCATTTAAATGAAATTATTTAAAAAGCACATTTATATCATTTTATCACATTTGAGACTGATGACAACCCCGTAAGAAAGGAAGGAATAATTAACCCCATTTTACATGAGCGGAAGGTGAGACTCAGACAGGTTAAGTAATTAAGTCAAAGTCACATAGCTAGAATGTGATGGTGCCAGGACTCCAGCCTTGGCCACCTCCAGCCCGGCCAGTCCAGTGTGTCATTTCCTCTGTTCCACATGGTTGTCAGGAACTAGGTCTCAGCCCAACAAAGGAAATGAGCCTTTTAAACAATCCCATTCTGCTGCGGTCTGAATGCATCCCCCAAAATTCATAAGTTGAATTCTAACTCCCCAAAGTGACGGTAAGAGTAGGTGGGGTCTTTAGGACATGATAAGGTCATGAGGGTGGAGCCTTCATGACCGGGATTAGAGCTCTTATAAAAGAGACTCCACAGAGTTCCCGGTCCCTTTCCACCATGTGAGGATACGAGAAGAAGCCTGTGACCCTGAAGAGGGCCCTGGCCCAGCCACGCTGGCACTAGGACCTCAGACTTCCAGCCTCCAGAACTGTGAGCAATAAACTTCTGCTGTTAATAAGCCACCCGGCCTGTGGTAATTTGTCACAGCAGTCCAAACAGACTAAAACACATTCTGACAACGGAGTGGAATGTCGCAGGAGATGGTGAACTTCCTGTGCTGGAATTATTCAAGGGAAGGATGGCTGACCACATACCGAGAATGTTTGGGGTCTCAGCCTCAGCATCCACAAGTCATTTAACTGGTAAAGTAGTCCCCAATCTTCTCTATTTGTGATAAAAATGGGATCCTAAATTGGCTGCAATATTAGTAATTTAACAAAGCCAAGAAAACAAAATATAACTAGAAATAACTATCAAAAAGCAGATTTTAGGGCTTCCTTGGTGGCGCAGTGGTTGAGAGTCTGCCTGCCGATGCAAGGGACGCGGGTTCGTGCCCCGGTCAGGGAAGATCCCACATGCCGTGGAGCGGCTGGGCCCGTGAGCCATGGCCGCTGAACCTGCGCATCCGGAGCCTGTGCTCCGCAATGGGAGGGGCCACAACAGTGAGAGGCCCGTGTACCGCAAAAAAAAAAAAAAAAAGCAGATTTTTAAATAAAGATGAGAAGAAAGGAAGATATCCTACTAGAGATTCTTAAAGAAGAATTCCAGGTACTTTCAGTTTAGACATTGATGACATTCATTCTGTTGTGGAAATTATTTTTTTTAAAGTTTCTAAGGAAACATGGAGAAGGTAAAATCCCTTATAACATAGGGAGTTCATGAAGCTGTAGAAATTCTGACATTAAATATTGTTTCTTTTTTTTTTTTTTTTTTTTTTTTTTGCGGTACGCAGGCCTCTCACTCTTGTGGCCTCTCCCGTTGCGGAGCACAGGCTCCAGACGCGCAGGCTCAGCGGCCATGGCTCACGGGCCCAGCCGCTCCGCGGCACATGGGATCCTCCTGGACCGGGGCACAAACCCGTGTCCCCAGCATCGGCAGGCGGACTCTCAACCACTGAGCCACCAGGGAAGCCCCTAAATATTGTTTCTTAACGTCCTTATTTTTGAGATGAGAACCTTTTGACTGGACAGCATTTTAAGCCAATTGTTCTGTAGTTTCTTCCTGATATCACTTTTTCACCTTCTCCTCTTGTGCAGGTACTTCTTATTCCTTTTACAAAATGTGGCTGTACATTAGGCTTGTCAGATTTAGGGAATGAAAATATGGGATGCCAAGTTAAATCTGAATTTCAAAACAATTCTTTTAGAATGCATATGTCCTAAATATCTTGTGTGATATAAGGTGTACTAAAAAAAAATCATTTATTATTGATCTGAACTTTAAATTCAACTAGGCATCCTTTATTTCATCTGGCAACCCTCTGTGTGAACCCAAACTCCAATTCTCTCTTACCTCTCCGAGAGATCTCTGCTAAACTTCTCCCCGCCCCTCCCCCTCCTGGTGTCTCCTGAAGCAGCAGGCTTAGATTCTCAGAAGCCTGTCCCCAGCCTGCAAAGGAGCTCAGCTGCACCTCATTTCCATCCCAGCCTCCCCCATAGTCAAGGGAACACTTTCAGGAAACTGGGGAAGGCAGTTTTTGGTGGGATTGCCAAAGAATTGCAGCAATTTGCCATAGAAATAGATACTTGTATCTCAGGCAGAACCTGTGGGAATATTGCAGCTGGCCTCTCCCAAGATGGAAGAGATCTACTGCCAGCTCTCCAGATCCCCAACTAGGTGGCATTTCTCTTGGTATGAATTGCTAGGTAGGGGGAATACATTTTTTAAACTTTTATTGTGGAACATTTCAAACATGCACACACAGTAAAACAGGAAAATATAATGAGCCACATGTACCCAGCATTCAGCTTCAGCAACTATCAACATTCTTATTACATCTGTCCTTCTACTCTGTTTCCTTCTCCTACCCCACCTCATTATTTTTTGTAGTTCTTTTATAGATAAAATTTACGTACATTGAAATGTACATATCTTAATGGTATAATCTTGACCGATGGATACCCCATGTAACCCACGTATCTATATAGAGTTAAAAAATGGGTGGGCTGTTTTGTCTTTTGGCAGATGTCTTCAGGACCTGCCATTTTTTGGGGGGGCAGGGACAATACCCACGGTTTTAGCACTGAATTGGAAGAGGACTTGTGACTGAGGCTCTAGGAACAGGTGGTGCAGATTCCCATTGGAACATGGATGGCCAGAGGGGTTAGTGGGTAAGATGAGTGGGGAGGGGCACTGGAGCTCACCTTGCAAAGGACTCCCTTAAGGTTTTGTCACCTGAACTCCCTTTGGCAAAAGCTGCCTGTTAAGTTGTTCTGAGGCAACCCAGCCCTGGCCTGGCAGCCCCGCTCCCACACATCCCCTCCCACACCAGCGAGCCACCAGGACTCCTTGCGCCCGCTAGAGGCCCAGGCTTTGGGGGCTGACTGTTGGACTATGTGTAGGTCTCTCTCCTCTGGGGAGTGAGATGAGACACCCAGCTCTCCCCAGCTCCTTCCTTACCCTGGAGGTGAGCTCTCTTGGGCCTGCTGATTCTGATTCACATAATGAAAGTGTCTGTTTTTTTCAACATGAATCTGGAGAAACAAGGAGATTAAGTTGTAAGGAAAGATTCGATTGAGGAGCTTCAAGGCCTTCCTCAGCATTTTCTTGGCAAGCACCATCTGGCCCATGTTGAAACAGACCTACAAGGAGAAGAAAGGGGAAGAAAGGAAAAGAAGAAAAGCAGTGATTCTAGGCTTGGTTGGTATGTTCCGAAAATACATAGTTAAGGACTCTTATCCAAAAAAGGTCAGTTAAGGCCCAGGAACAAGATCTCCCAGGGCCTGGCACAATCGGAAATGTTTCTTGGATGTATCTGTGGAAGGATGGTTGAATGACTAGGACTTTGCATCCTCATTGTTCATCATCTACCTCTGAGAAAATGTTTACCCATTCCTGTCCATTTTGGGAGGTTGTTAGAAAAACAATTCATAAAGCTGTCAACCGAGAGGCTAAAGAAGATCTTGCTGCAGACAAGTGATGGTGAGGAGGTTTGAGGCCCGGGGCTTGGGGTTCTGGAGTCTTGGGAAAGATCTGTGGCAGAGGATGGGAGGAGGATGTAGAAAGTATAGGGATGACTTCTACTACTTCTTCTACGTAAAGCCCCAGTGATAAAGAACAGATGAACCGCGTTTCTAATGGTTTCTTACCTGACCTTTGAGGGTAAAAAAGGTAGTCCACTCAAAAGTCTTACTCCAAGATTTTTCCTTCTTGAGAATTTTCAGCAACCTCTCTCCCTCATTCAAATATATGTAAGCCTGCAACCAGCACAAGGAGTAGAAGGTATTGAGTCATCAGGGATTGGGACCAAGGAGGGGCCATTGCCCCAGACTCTACTGAAGGAAGAGAAACAGGACCACCCAGCTCCCACCTCCATCTCTTCCTTCAGCTCCTGACCAGAGTCCTTCAAACTCTAGATAGAAAGGGTGGGGAAAGTTCCTGCTGAAGATATGGGTCACCTTCATATTCCTCTTGATCTACTGAATCTCATTCTAGAGGATGAATCTAGAAACCTCCTCCTTTCCTCATGTTGTCATGTAAGTCACCTTACCTGAAGTTTTCCCCAGGGCAATTTCCCTCTTTGAGTAATTCCATCACCAACCTCCCTATTTCCAATAGTGTACTCATGGCTCCTGAGAGCATCCTCACATCTATGACAAGCCAGTCTCTACTTTTGGAATGAGTTAGGAGCCACTCCCATTTCTTTTGCCAGGGCCATCGTTGGGAAGTGGAAGAGGAAGGTAAGGCCCTGAGCAACCTTCCTCCCTTCGTCTTCAACGTCCTATGAAATCGTGAAGAGAGTCTTGGCACTTGTAAACACCAAGGCAAGGTCAGACTTGAAGAGTAAAATAAGGTGAGGCCCTGTCCCCAAGTCTCATGCAGCCTAAGGCGTAGGTGTTGGATGCAGAAAGAGGGAGACAAGGTTTCTTTGCTGGGAGACGGGGAAGCAAATGGCACATTTTGGGACCCTGCACTGGGGCTCTGCTTCCAATCATTGTTTTCCTGAGCATTTGTCACTCCGTGGATAATGAGATGAGGGTGAGCACAGGTTTAGCAAGTTAGCCCCCAAGGCTGCCTAAACCTTCTCTTCCTGGTACTCACTGGCCGCATCACTGCCTTCTTCACCTATGTGTATAAAATATGCACAGGAGCCTTTTGTTCATAAATATTTGAGAGAACCACAGCTTACTGACATTTTTAATGGTTTAATTTTAAAATTTTATATAAATCTAAGGTGTGGAGTTTAATTAGGCCACAAATATAAAATCTGAAACCGTCCACAAGTGCAGGCATAAAGGGTGGCAGCCATGGCTACTCGGGTGTGGGAGGCTCTGCCCAGAAAGGCATTTCCTCAAGTGAGTTCGTGGAAGCTTAGTCAGCCAGCTGCTCTATGAAAAGTGGTCTAAGGTCAAATAAGTTTGAGAGAAAAACTATGTCTCAGTCCTAGCCCAACCCTCTGGGAGATTTCTATGGATCTAGGCGTATTAAGACCCTGAAATATTGTAGTACAAAAATCTATTTAGCTTTATTCAGCTCAGCACTTCCCAACTTACTTAACAATAAATTCTTTTATTTCATCATATGTATCAAATCCCCACATTTCTAAGGGCATATTGCCCTGGAAGGTTATTTACAATTATCCTAGAGAAATAGTCACTAGGGCTTTGGTGGCCTAAAGGTATGTATGATAATTTAGCACAAGTTACATGAAGACCAAAGTGAGTGAGCCCCTTCAGGGATCACAAGACTAAAACTAGATTTCTGCTTATTCAAAGACCTACAGGTATTTGTGCTGACAGATACTTGGGGAAGATGGAGAGCAAATGCGGCTGGGACATTACTGAGGAAGACACTACTGAAACTGAAGAGTTGAAACCAGGGTCCCATGCAGGTAGACAGTTCAAAGCAAGTTTCTAATGACGGCAGTATTTTAAATGATGTATAATGGTAGCTGTGGTTTGTTCTGACTTTTTCACAATCTCAGCTCATTTCCTTTCTGAGCAATTTGATTTTCAAAGAAGCGGGTGCTGCTCAGAATCAAGAACATGAAGTAATAATAATAATAAAAAAAAGCACTAGAGCTTTCTTTCTGGTCCTGTGGGCTGTAGGTCTGTCTCAAAGGTGGAGGGGATCTGGGCAGAAACACCTTACCATATAATTATCACCCAAGATGAGATAAGCAGACGCAAGTTCTAGGAAGTAATATAAGGCTTTGTTGTTTTCTCCCAAAGCCAGAAAATGGTGAGCCAGAGGCATGATGACAATCTCTAAGATTTCCTCACACTGGCAAGATTCCAGAGGGATGATGTCATTCTCAGATGTCCTCATCTTTGATATAATGATGTCAAAGAAACTCAAGATCTTTTCTCTTATTTCTTCAGAACTGTCCAAATGCAGAAATAAATAGGAGTAATAATTTATAGATACAGTATAGTGTTTGATATGAAGATATCTTCAAAAACAAAACAGCAAGATAAGAAAATCTAATGTAGATTTCTTCCACTTGGTGGTGGTTTTAGCATCTGTAAAACAACTCAGGAAGTGTGCATCAGATACTATTATCTAGGTACTTCAAAGAGGAGCTACAGGGACTTCCCTGATGGCACAGTGGTTAAGACTCTGCACTCCTATTGCAGGGGGTCCGGTTTCGATCCCTGACCAGGAAGCTAGATCCCACATGCATGCATGCTGCAACTAAGGAGCTGGTGAGCCATAACTAAGGAGCCCACCTGTCACAACTAAGGAGCCTATATGCTGCAACTACTGAGCCCATATGCTCTGGAGCCTGTGTGCCACAACTAGAGAGAAGCCCGCACACCACAACGAAGAGCCTGCTTGCCTCAACAAAAGATCCCACATGCCACAACTGAGGAGCCCGCCTGTCGTAACTAAGACCCAGCGCAACGAAATATGTAAATAAATATTTAAAACAAAACAAAACAAAAAAACCCAAAGAGGAGCTACAGCAGAGGATATGGGGGAGGGGGTCTGCCCTGGGAAGGGCCCATAGGTTCCCGCTCCATTACATAACTACTGACCAAACTCACCACACACACCCTCTGATTTGTGCCTAAAAGACCCAGAGTACTGGCCAGACAAGTGATTCTAACAGTGTTCTGAATTTAATGCCAGTTGTTCAGCTCTACCTCCTAAACAATTACAGAAGCCTGTACCTGAGATTTTCAGAAAATATTGCAGATCTCTTAGAAGTCTCTATTCTGGAAAAGGTGATCTCTTCTTCAGCTGGAAAATAAACAAACAAGTGAGTTGTATGGGTCATTGAAATGTTCATGTGGCAGAGATGTCCGGTGTCCGCTGAAGCTTCCTGTTCCCCTTCCACGACAAAGTTGTTGTTGCCCAGCCAGGATCTACATTTTCCAGTCCCCAATGCATCTTAAGTGAACACATGTGTTTACTTTGAAAATGGGATTCCATCAGAAGTAATATATGTCACCTCTGAATTGAGATGGTTAGATATCTTCACTACCTTCTCCTTCCACAGGAAAACAAATTAACTGTGGGGATATAAGGGATAGCAAATCTACAACGTAGTCAGGGAGGCTGGGTCCCTGACTGACTGTGTTCAAGGCTATTGGACAACATTCTCATTGGATCATTACCTGGGCAGAAAAAAAACTGTCATTCGACGGTGTTAACCCACTGAAATGCTGGGGTTTGTTTTAGATGATAACATTATCCTAACTAATTCACCCTGCAGTAATTCAAACTATGAATTAATGATGCTGAAGAAAGCGATGTCAGCTTCTAATGGAGACATACAGACAATTAATGGAATACCCCAAAGGGCTAACTTAAGGGCTGAGAGCCTTGAATTTGAAACCTTCAGTCTATCTAGACTTCAATAGGTTAGAAAATTCCATAATGATCTTAAAACAGAAAACAAATGAGGATTGTTGAAATCTAGCCACTTCTCCATTCAGGGAGAAGCAAGAATCCTAAAGAGGGGAAGGGACTTGTCTCAGATCATATATCTGTTCGTGATGGAAGTCTCCTGACTCCAAGGTGAATGCATGACTCCACAGATCTTTTAATTTACAAAATTCAGTTTCAGCATCTATTGATACTTATCACCTTCTTCTGAAAGCTTTCTGTGCCCTTGCCCCATAGAATTAGTGCCTCAACTTGTGTGTGCCCATTGACCCCATGCAGACCTCTATCATCATCCTTTATCACACTGTATAAGGATTAATTTGCCCACCTCTCCTAGTCTGCTGTCTAGTTTATCTCTAGTAGACTAGAGGCTGAATAAATTGAATTATGCCTTTATCCTCCTATTGCTCTAAAACTTTCTTGTCAGGGTTACCAGTGACAACCAAGTTGCCAAATCCAAAGGTTACATCTTTGTCTGCATCTTATTACACCTCTTGGCAGCATTTTCGATAACTGACCACTTCCTTTTTTTCACCGGCTTTCATAATACCCATTCCCTTGTTTCCCTCCCTCATTGGCTGCTCGCTTTACTGGCTCCTACTCCTCTATCAATGTTCCAAATTTTGGTAAGCCTCAGTTTGACTGTGGGCTCTTTCCTCCATCCAAATTTCTCCCTAGATAATTTCACCTGCCCATGACTTTAAATTCTACCCATATGACAATGACTTTTGGTTTTACATCTTTAAGACCTGACATCAACCCTTACCTACCGACTCATACATCCAAGTGTCTCCTTGGCAGCTACCACGTGGATGCCTAATTGCAAAATTAAAATGATCTAAACAGAACTCTTGAATCTCTTTTCCATAAACCTACATCCACCAACGTTTCGCCTGTCTTAGTAAGCATCACTGCCGTATTCATTTCTCAAGGCATCACTGCCATATTCATCTCCTCAAGGCAAAAACCTAGACAACGTCCTTGATTCTTTTCTTTCCCTCACCCCTATCCCCATTCAGTCCATCAGAAAGTCCCATTATGTCTACTCCAATACATATCTGAATCCATCTTCTTCTGTCAATCTTCTCTAGAGCACCACCCTAGTCCATCACCAAATTTCATCTAGACAAGTGTGAAAAACTGATCTCCCTCCTATTCCTATCCTCTTCAATCTGTTTTCTAAAATGAAGGCAAAGTAAGTTTTTAAAAACATGATTCAGGACTTCCCTGGCAGCGCAGTAATTAAGAATCCACCTGCCAATGCAGGGGACACGGGTTCGAGCCCTGGTCCAGGAAGATCCTACATGCCGTAGAGCAACTAAGCCCATGTGTCACAACTACTGAGCCTGAGCTCTAGACCCCATGCTCCACAACAAGAGAAGCCACCGCAATGAGAGAAGCCACCGCAATGAGAGAAGCCACTGCAATGAGAAGCCCACGCACCGCAATGAAGAGTAGCCCCCCTCGCCACAACTAGAAACAAAAAAACAAACAAACACAAAAGCCCATGCACAGCAATGAAGACCCAATGCAGCCAAAAATAAATAAATGAAATAATAATTTTAAAAAAATGATTCAGATCTCAGTGGCAGAAACTGCTTGTTTCCTATCTCAACTTCCATTGTCCCTTTTCTCCTTAGTAATAGAACTCAATTTTACTTGGGGAAGCTACATTTTCCAACCTCCCTTGCAACTGGATATATAGCCATGTGACTATTGTATTGTATTGTATTGGTCCTTGAGATATAAGGGGAGTATTGGGTAGGAAGAATTCTAGAAAACTACTGAAAAAGGAAGGGGTATCCCTTTCATTTTTTGGTTTCTTTTCTCCTCCTTCTAGTGTTAAATGTGAACATGATGGCTGGAACTCCAGCTACTATTTTGAACCAAGGATCTCTGATGATCATGAAGACACCAAACCAGTCCCAGTGATGAGACAAGCATTTTACATAGAGAGAAATACATTTAATAATAAATTTAAGCCACTCTAGCTGGGTCCTTGTTATATGCAGCCAATACTAATTCTAATCAATGCTATTCCTTCTTCAACATCCTATATGTTTTGTTTTATATTTCAAATTGTAATAGTGATAGAATGAGATGTGGCAAAAAGCAATATTGGCTAAATAAAGCAAATAAAGTCAGGATATATGAGATATGATTTTTGTCATATCATTCAACCCTTGGGTGAATCATATTATTTTTAGGTCTCAATTTTCTTCATTTATGAAGGAAATATATTAAAAGTTCCCTACTTCAAAGAGGATCTGTAAAAATCAAAAGAAAAGAAACATACGGAATGCTTGTAGGTTCTCAGAATAAAGGAGAAAAGCAAAGAGAGTACTTGCTCACCTGTGGTTTCAAAGACTCAGAAATAAGACTTCAAGTTCAAGATGAAAAACTGACCTCTTTTATTTATCTCCTGACCAGCACATTTTACCCCATTAAAACAAGAATAAAATAATTTTTAAAAGCATAAACTCACAATATACAGAATGGAAGGGGTCAATTCCTATCTTAGGGCCATGACCCTGGCCCTCCCCTCTGCCTAGAATGCTCTTCCCCAGCCATCCATACAATAAAATCCCTCATTTCCTTTGCCTTTCCATGAATCTTACCTCTCACTGAGGGCTACCCTAACGACTCTGCACTCCTCATCTCCCTTGCCCTACCCAACATTCTCTTCTGGTTTTCTCCTTGGGATCACTTACACATACTACAGAATTTACTTGTTTGTTAATGTTTTCTCTCCATTGTCTGCTTCTCCGCAACAGAATGCTGTTTTGTTCCCTGATGCATCTAAGGTGCCTAGAGCACTGTTTGACACATATCAGAAACCCAATAAATATTTGATGAATGAGTAAATGAAACATTAAATGAGATTTCAGCACATGTCAAGAAGATCAAGGAATGAGAGGAGTGCTCCCTGAAGAATTAGATGGAGCAAGTGGAACGAAAGAGCCCAGAAGGGAGCCCATGGGCTGTTGATCCTTGGAATGGATCAAAAGTCAGATAAGTTTTTAGGAAGGACATGAGGATTGATAGAGAATTGAAAAGAAAATCAACTTCCTCACTATCTGATTCATAGCTAATGCTGTGTCCTTGAACCTCTTATGATATGTCCTTCTCCAACCTTTTTTTTTTTTTTTTTTGCGGTATGCGGGCCTCTCACTGTTGTGGCCTCTCCCGTTGCAGAGCGCAGGCTCCGGATGCGCAGGCTCAGCGGCCATGGCTCACAGGCCTAACCACTCTGCAGCATGTGGGATCTTCCTGGACTGGGGCACGAACTCGTGTCCCCTGCATCTGCAGGCAGACTCTCAACCACTGCGCCACCAGGGAAGCCCCTCCAGCATTTCTTAAAAGCATACCTCATGGACTTCCCTGGTGGTACAGTGGTTAAGAATCTGCCTGCCAATGCAGGGGACACGGGTTTGAGCCCTGGTCCAGGAAGATCCCACACGCCGTAGAGCAACTAAGCCCGTGAGCCACAACTACTGAGCCTGCACTCTAAAGCCAGTGCTCCGCAACAAGAGAAGCCACCACAATGAGAAACCAATGCACTGCAACAAAGAGTAGACCCACTCGCCGCAACTAGAGAAGGCCTGCATGCAGCAACAAAGACCCAATGCAGCCAAAAATAAAATAAAATAAAATAAAAATAATTATTAAAATAAAAGCATACCTCACACTTTGGGAGATTCAGGGGTAATGGACAGACTGTCCAGCCAAGATTGAAGCAGGATATTATAAAGAAGACATGGCAAAAAAAAAGTTTCCTAGAAACTCTAGGAAAAATAAACTTCTGTTAAGAAATCTATTCACGAAGAGGAACCAAGATGGTGGAGTAGAAGGACATGCTCTCACTCCGTCTTGTGAGAACACCAGAATCACAACTAACTGCTGGACAATCATCGACAGGAAGACACTGGAACTCGGCAGAAAACATACCCCACCATCCAAAGACAAGGAGGAGCCACAATGAGATGGTAGGAGGGGCACAATCACAGTAAAATCAAATCCCATAACTGGTGGGTGGGGGATTCACAGACTGGAGAAACTTATGCCACAGAAGTCCACCCACTGGAGTGAAGGTTCTGAGCCCCACGTCAGGCTTCCCAACCTGGGGGTCTGGCAACGGGAGGAGGAATTCCTAGAGAATCAGACTTTGAAGCCTCGTGGGATTTGATTTCAGGACTTTGACAGGACTGGGAGAAACAGAGACCCATCTCTTGGAGGGCACACACAAAGTAGTGTGTGCATTGGGACCCAGAGGAAGGAGCAGTGACCCCATAGGAGACTGAACCAGACCTACCTGCTAGTGTTGGAGGGTCTACTGCAGAGGCGGCGGGTGGCTGTGGCTCACTGTGGGGACAAGGGCACTGGCAGCAGAAGTTCTGGGAAATACTCCTTGGTGTGAGCCCTCCCAGAGTCTGCCATTACCCCCACCAAAGAGCCCAGGTAGGCTCCAGTGTTGGGTTGCCTCAGGCCAAACAACCAACGGGGAGGGAACCCAGCCCCACCCATCAGCAGTCAAGTGGATTAAAGATTTACTGAGCTCTGCCCACCAGAGCAACAGTCAGCTCTACCCACCACCAGTCCCTCCCATCAGGAAACTTACACAAGGCTCTTAGATAGCCTCATCCACCAGAGGGCAGAGAGCAGAAGGAAGAAGAATTACAATCCTGCAGCCTGTGGAAGAAAAAACATATTCACAGAAAGACAGACAAGATGAAAAGGCAGAGGGCTATGTACCAGATGAAAGAACAAGATAAAACCCCAGAAAAACAACTAAATGAAGTGGAGATGGGCAACATTCCAGAAAAAGAATTCAGAGTAATGATAGTGAAGATGATCCAGGACCTCGCAAAAAGAATGGAGGCAAAGATCCAGAATATGCAAGAAATGTTTAACAAAGACCTAGAAGAATTAAAGAACAAACAAACAGATAAACACTACAATAACTGAAATGAAAACTACACTAGAAGGAATCAATAGCAGAATAACTGAGGCAGAAGAATGGATAAGAGACCTGGAAGACAGAAAGGTGGAATTCACTGCTGCGGAACAGAATAAAGAAAAAAGAATGAAAAGAAATGAAGACAGGCTAACAGACCTCTGGGACAACATTAAACGCAACAACATTCGCATTATAAGGGTCCCAGAAAGAGAAGAGAGAGAGAAAGGACCCGAGAAAATATTTGAAGAGATTATAGTCGAAAACTTCCCTAACATGGAAAGGAAATAGACACCCAAGTCCAGGAAGCGCAGCGAGTCCCATACAGGATAAACCCAAGGAGAAACACACCAAGACACACAGTAATCAAATTGGCAAAAATTAAAGACAAAGAAAAATTATTGAAAGCAGCAAAGGAAAAACAAAAAATAACATACAAGGGAACTCCCACCAAGTTAACAGCTGATTTCTCAGCAGAAACTCTACAAGCCAGAAGGGAGAGGCATGACATACTTAAAGTGATGAAGGGGAAGAACCTACAACCAAGATTACTCTACCTGGCAAGGATCTCATTCAGATTCGATGGAGAAATCAAAATCTTTACAGACAAGCAAAAGCTAAGAGAATTCAGCACCACCAAACCAGCTCTACAACAAATGCTAAAGGAACTTCTCTAAGTGGGAAACACAAGAGAAGAAAAGGACCTACAAAAACAAACCCAAAACAATTAAGAAAATGGTCATAGGAACATACATATCGATAATTACCTTAAACGTGAATGGATTAAATGCTCCGACCAAAAGACACAGGCTTGCTGAATGGATACAAAAACAAGACCCATATATATGCTGTCTACAAGAGACCCACTTCAGACCTAGGGACACATACAGACTGAAAGTGATGGGATGGAAAAAGATATTCCATGCCAATGGAAATCAAAAGAAAGTTGGAGTAGCAATACTCCTATCAGATAAAATAGACTTTAAAATAAAGAATGTTACAAGAGACAAGGAAGAACACTACATGATGATCAAGGGATCAATCCAAGAAGAAATAACAATCGTAAATATTTATGCACCCAACATAGGAGCACCTTAGTACATAAGGCAAATGCTAACAGCCATAAAAGGGGAAATCAACAGTAACACAATAATAGTGGGAGACTTTAACATCTCACTTACACCAATGGACAGATCATCCAAAATGAAAATAAATAAGGAAACACAAGCTTTAAATGACACAATACACCAGATAGATTTAATTGATATTTATAGGACATTCCATCCAAAAACAGCAGATTACACTTTCTTCTCAAGTGCGCATGGAACATTCTCTAGGATAGATCACATCTTGGGTCACAAATCAAGCCTCAGTAAATTTAAGAAAATTGAAATCATATCAAGCATCTTTTCTGACCACAATGCTATGAGATTAGAAATGAATTACAGGGGAAAAACCCGTAAAAAACACAGACACATGGAGGCTAAACAATACATTACTAAATAACCAAGAGATCACTGAAGAAATCAGAGAGGAAATCAAAAAATACCTAGAGACAAATGACAATGAAAACACAATGATCCAAAACCTATGGGATGCAGCAAAAGCAGTTCTAAGAGGGAAGTTTATAGCTATACAAGCCTACCTCAAGAAACAAGAAAAATCTCAAATAAACAATCTAACCTTACACCTAAAGGAACTAGAGAAAGAAGAACAAACAAAACCCGAAGTTAGCAGAAGGAAAGAAATCATAAAGGTCAGAGAAGAAATAAATGAAATAGAAACAAAGAAAACAATAGCAAAGATCAATAAAACTAAAAGCTGGTTCTTTGAGAAGATAAACAAAACTGATAAACCATTAGCCAGACTCATCAAGAAAAAGAGGGAGAGGACTCAAATCAATAAAATTAAAAATGAAAAATGAGAAGTTACAACAGACACTGCAGAAATACAAAGCATCCTAAGAGACTACTACAAGCAACTCTATGACAATAAAATGGACAACCTGGAAGAAATGGACAAATTCTTAGAAAGCTATAACCTTCCAAGACTGAACCAGGAAGAAACAGAAAATATGAAGAGACCAATCACAAGTAATGAAATTGAAGCTGTGATTAAAAATCTTCCAACAAACAAAAGTCCAGGACCAGATGGCTTCACAGGTGAATTCTATCAAACATTTAGAGAAGAGCTAACACCCATCCTTCTCAAACTCTTCCCAAAAATTGCAGAGGAAGGAACACTCCCAGACTCATTCTGTGAGGCCACCATTACCCTGATACCAAAACCAGACAAAGATACTACAAAAAAAGAAAATTACTGACCAATATCACTGATAAAGAGAGACGCAAAATTCCTCAACAAAATACTAGCAAACAGAATCCAACAACACAATAAAAGGATCATACACCATGATCAAGTGGGATTTATCCCAGGGACGCAAGGATTCTTCAATATATGCAAATCAATCAATGTGATACACCATATTAGTAAACTGAAGAATAAAAACCATATGATCATCTCAATAGATGTAGAAAAAGCTTTTGACAAAATTCAACAGCCATTTATGATAAAAACTCTCCAGAAAGTGGGCATAGAGGGAACCTACCTCAACATAATAAAGGCCATATACGACAAATCCACAGCAAACATCATTCTCAATGGTGAAAAACTGAAAGCATCTCCTCTAAGATCAGGAATGAGACAAGGATGTCCACTCTCACCACTATTATTCAACATACTTTTGGAAGTCCTAGCCATGGCAATCAGAGAAGAAAAGGAAATAAAAGGAATCCAAATTGGAAAAGAAGAAGTAAAACTGACACTGTTTGCAGATGGCATGACACTATACATAGAGAATCCTAAAAATGCCACCAGAAAACTACTAGAGCTAACCAATGAATTTGGTAAAGTTGCAGGATACAAAATTAATGCACAGAAATCTCGTGCATTCCTAGACACTAATGATGAAAAATCTGAAAGAGAAATTAAGGAAACACTCCTATTTACCATTGCAACAAAAAGAATAAAATACCTAGGAATAAACCTACCTAGGGAGACGAAAGATCTGTATGCTAAAAACTATAAGACACTGATGAAAGAAATTAAAGATGATACAAACAGATGGAGAAATATGCCATGTTCTTGGATTGGAAGAATCAATACTGTGAAAATGACTATACTACCCAAAGCAATCTACAGATTCAATGCAATCCCTATCAAATTACCAATGGCATTTTTTATGGAACTAGAACAAAAACTCTTAAAATTTGTATGGAAACACAAAAGACCCTGAATAGCCAAAGCAGTCTTGAGGGAAAAAAATGGACCAGGAAGAATCAGACTCCTTGACTTCAGACTATACTACAAAGCTACAATAATCAGGACAATATGGTACTGGCACAAAAACAGAAACATAGATCAATGGAACAAGATAGAAATCCCAGAGATAAACCCACACACCAATGGTCAACTAATCTATGACAAAGGAAGCAAGGATATGCAATGGAGAAAAGACAGTCTCTTCAATAAGTGGTGCTGGGAAGCTACATGTAAAAGAATGAAGTTAGAACACTCCCTGACACCATACACAAAAATAAACTCAAAATGGATTTGAGGCCTAAATGTAAGACCAGATACTATAAATCTCTTAGAGGAAAACATAGGAAGAACACTCTTTGACATAAATCACAGCAAGATATTTTTTAATCTATCTCCTAGAGTAATGGAAATCAAAACAAAAATAAAGAAATGGGACCTAATGAAACTTCAAAGCTTTTACACAGCAAAGGAAACCATACACAAGATGAAAAGACAACACTCTGAATGGGAGAAAATATCTGCAAACAAATCAGTGGACAAAGGATTAATCTCCAAAATATATAAACAGCTCATGCAGCTCAATATTAAAGAAACAAACAATCCAATCCAAAAATGGGCAGAAGACCTAAATAGACATTTCTCCAAAGAAGACATACAGATGGCCAAGAAGTACATGAAAAGCTGCTCAACATCACTAATTATTAGAGAAATGCAAATCAAAACTACAATGAGGTATCATCTCACACCAGTTAGAATGGGCATCATCAGAAAATCTACAAACAACAAGTGCTGGAGAGGGTGTGGAGAAAAGGGACCCCTCTTGCACTGTTGGTGGGAATGTAAGGTGATACAGCCACTATGGAGAACAGTATGGAAGTTCCTTAGAAAACTAAAAATAGAACTACCATACGACCCAGCAATCCCACTACTGGGCATATACCCAGAGAAAACCATAATTCAAAAAGATGCATGCACCCCAATGTTCATTGCAGCATTTTTTACAATAGCCAGGTCACGGCAGCAACCTAACACCCATCGACAGACGGATAAAGAAGTTGTGGTACATATATACAATGGAATATTACTCAGCCATAAAAAGGAACGAAATTGGGTCATTTGTTGAGATGTGAATGGATCTAGAGACTGTCATACAGAGTGAAATAAGTCAGAAAGAGAAAAACAAATATTGTATATTAACGCATGTATGTGGAACCTAGAAAAATGGTACCGGTGAACCGGTTTGCAGGGCAGAAGTTGAGACACAGATGTAGAGAACAAACATATGGACACCAAGGGGGGAAAGCCATAGGTGGGTGGGGATGGTGGTGTGATGAATTGGGCGATTGGAATTGACATGTATACACTGATGTGTATAAAACTGATGACTAATAAGAATCTGCCGTATAAAAAATAAATAAAATTAAATTTAAAAATTAAAAAAAGAAATCTATTCACAGTATATTACTACTTAGTTCTCTAATGGACAGCATTTTCATAGTCTTAATAATGTAAATACTTGACTGATTTATCTAATGATAATTCTATAACAATATTGGAGGAGAGGTGCCCAAGGGTGGCTTAATAGAGTTCAAATCCTTACCTACCATAGCAAGACTAAAACAGATGATGTCAAATTTGATTTTTAAAAAAGCAGCATTGGGCTTCCCTGGTGGCACAGTGGTTGAGAGTCCGCCTGCCGATGCAGGGGACACGGGTTCGTGCCCCGGTCCGGGAAGATCTCACATGCCGCGGAGCGGCTAGGCCCGTGAGCCATGGCCGCTAAGCCTGCATGTCCGGAGCCTGTGCTCCGCAACGGGAGAGGCCACAACAGTGAGAGGCCCGCGTACCGGAAGAAAAAAAAAAAAAAAGCAGCATTAACATACCACTTAGTGTATGCAAGTAATGACTAGAGGGAACAGCTAAGTTAAAAATGTTTGCCCCTGAGAAGAAATATTGAACATACATATGCAGGGCAGTAGGTCATGGGACTATTGCTTTTATGGTAAAACTTTCAGGAAATCTAAAAAATGTCTTTATTTAAAGATGTCTAGTTGATACTCTTTTAAATAGGTGAAAAATTATAAGGGAAATAGTCAAACCCTGGCCTCACTCAGGTGGAGGTTCTGTTGAAAGGACATCAGTAGATATGACTCAGAGATATCTGGTAACATATGCTCCAAAGTCAAACGGTTAAGGAACATTGGAGAACCTGAAATAACTGGAGTTGTTTCCTTTGGTGGCCCTAGCCAGCCTGCTTAAGACCAACGAACTACTCAGGCTAAACTGTCTGCTAGCTGCCAGCTGATTCTACCCCTCACCAAATAAATAATTAAAACATACATATATAATATATGTAGTTTATATATAATTTGTTTATATATATAATGTGTATATAAAATAAGACTCACTGATCCCACAGAGTCTGGAATACAGCAGGTCCCCTACATACAAATGAGTTCCGTTCTGAGAACACGTTCAAGTCCAATTTGTTCGTAAGTCCAACAAAGTTAGCCTTGGTACCCAACTAACACAATCATCTGTATAGTACTGTACTATAATAAGTTTATAATACTTTTCACACAAATAATACATAAAAAACAAACACAAAAGTAAAGCATTTTTAATCTCACAGCACAGTACCTTGAAAAGTACAGTAGTACCAGCTATATCACTGCTGCTTTTATGCCTGCTTCTGGACATCCTGGGCTTGTAATAAAGATACTGTACTACTGTACTCTATACAGTACTGTACAGTAAAGTACACAAAAGCACCACCACTTGTAGAGGATGCACACACCTGACAATGTACGCCAGACACATGAACTAACTTACATGACTGGACATGCGAACGCACGTTCACATCTTTGAAAGTTCGCAACTTGAAGGTTCCTATATAGGGGACTTAGCTGTATTCTTTCCCTTTTCTCTTATCTCTGTCAGTTGACTCTCTCCTATTAATGCTTTCATTGGTGCTTTGACTATGGCCCTGTGTTGGGAGCCTTCACTGAAGATCCCCTGATCCAGTCATGCATCCTCTTCAGCTCTCCATCACCTGCCCTCTAGGTGCCTGTTTTATTCTAGCAGCCCACTACTAGGGGTCTTCTTACACTCCTAGGGGTACTCTTGGGAACAACTTAAAATGATGCCAGGCTGGCTTTTTCTCCCAGGTGAGTTATATCTGATTTATAGGAAACCCTCACACATCCTCTCCCAAACTCTGGGAGGGCAGGTTGATCCTGGTGCAGCCACAGGCCACTCTGGCCTCATTAGGTGTGAGGTCTTCTGTGTCATCTAACTGATTCCAAGGAAGACATCTTCCTAGCACTGACGCTTATACATTTTTTCCACTGGAACCTTGTTTCAAACTAGACAGAGAGCAACAACATTTTATCTGCCAAGAAACACCACTCCCTCTCGGATCTTGCTCTCCCCCCCCCCACTTCATGTCAGACCCTGCTCCCTACCCGCTACCCTCCTTGGATTCCATCCCTTGGTGCGAAGGAAGCTGGGTCTGTTTTATTCCTTTGGACATTTTAATTTGGGCTCTGGTCACACCCTATTTTGCCAGAGTCCTTACCCCCGAATCCTCCCTGACAGTCTCACAGTGAGATTGGTTCTGCCAACTCAGCTACATGTATACTCCCCAACTTCCTGCCCTGGTGACCTACACTGCTCATGTCTCATCATTCATGGTGCCCGAGCCTGCAGAGGACTTGAAATCCTCATGGTCCAGACCCACTTCTTCTAGGTCTTGTCTCCACGTCCCCCAGTTATAGTTAGGACTAATTAGGAACGAAGAAAGTTTACTTTGAAATCCATGGGACTTAGCCATCTTCCTAATGGTATCCAAGTCCAAAGTGTTGAGCCGGATGTCCACTGCAAAGTGGTGAAAGGGGACGAAGTCTCCACTTCGGCAGTGGTCACACCTGTGGGCGTTTTCTTCCAGAAAGCGGGCACATTTCAAGTGCATGGCTTTCTTCTGGTCTTTCAGCCACAGCTCATAGGCTGTTTTCTGCATCATCGGGCTGCAGAAGCGAATGATGTGGCACTCAATCACCTCACTTTCCAGCTCACAGAGCTCTTCCTCTTCACCATGGGCTAGAGAGGACAGAAAGGCAGTGGGCCATAAGTCAGCCCCTGCTACAAAATACAGATCAGTTCTTTTAGCAAGATGTGCCTTAAACTAAAGGAAATATGGGTCACTTCCAGGCTCTACTTACCCATTCCTTCAGAGGGTGGCTGCAGAGAGAGGGAACGATAATTCACCTCAAACGAGGCCGCGTTCTGTTTTAGGGCTATTCGTAGCTCCTTGCCATTCCGGAAACAGTCAAAGACGTTGGATTTCACGAGGGTTGCCAGGGCAGTGATCATCATCTTCATGTTCCAACAAGGGAGAATCTCATACAACAGTTCTGTAGTGAAGGTCAGGCCAATGATGGCTGCACATCTCACCAACATCTGGCGGGACAGGCTCATGCTATCCAGCTGGACCAGAGAGATTTCTGCAGGTGGAAAGCCACACAATAGGGAACTAGTCATCTGTCTTTATCAAATACATTCTAGAGATGGACAACTGTCCTGTTCTCTAGTTCTTGTTCAATAGAACTACACCCAGCTGAGCTAGGCCAAAAGAAGTATTTGCTTAGTACCTATTTCACAGATAGCACTTGTGTCAGGAGTATAAAAGATGGAGATGCTATGACCTAAAAATATGCATGTCCCATTGGCCATGACAATAAGATGGATTTCAAGGTGTTCTGATTTTGTGTTAAAGTGTGACAAGGGTGTGTGAGGAGAGCAGAGGTCATGCTGAGAAGTGGTCAGAAGGAGAAGGGCCTGCCATCCGTGTTCTGTGTTGACTTCTCCAGCTGCTCATTCTCTGTCTTCTTCACTGGCTGCCCTTTCTCCTGGAACCTCCCAGCAATAAGCTTTCTCTCTATCTGCCTCAGGGATTCAGTTATTCTTGTGACAACCCATTACCATCTCTATGCTCATGACCAAGTGTCAGAGAGCTCCTAGCTCCAATTCCATCTTCTCATCTAAGTTCGCGTATCATAGCTCACATGGCTTCTTGGACATCTTGACCAGGATGTCCTTCTATTACATCACCCTCCTCAGGGACAAAATATGAACTTCTCAATATGTCCACAGAACATTGTAGAAACCGAGCTAGTCCAGATATAAGTAGGGTTAGCAGATGTAAGCTTTTATATGTAGAACAGATAAACAAAGGCTACTGTATAGCACAGAGAACTATATTCAGTATCCTATAATAAACCATAATAGAAAAAAATATTTAAAAAAAAAAGAATGTGGGAATTCCCTGGTCGCCTAGTGGTTAGGATTCCAGGCTTTCACTGCCATGGCCTGGGTTCAATCCCGGGTCAGGGAACTGAGATCCTGCAAGCTGCATGGTGTGGCCAAAAAAAAAAAAAAAGAATATATATATATATATGTATGTATAACTGAATCATTTGGCTGTACAGCAGAAATTAACACAACATTGTAAATCAACTATACTTCAATAAAAAAAATATTGATTAAAAGAAACCAAGCTAATCCACCTTGCTATTTTAGTAGACATAGTGAATGAAACACAAATGATGCTCTTTTGGAGATAGAGAACTTGAGGTCTCATCCTTGTACTAAACATTTGAAGTTGAACATTTTATAGATGGCATGGATTGGAGCTGAATGCATGCTAGAACACTGCTTGAAATTCATTTTTCTTGAAATAAATAACAGTACATCCCTGATATAAATTCACTTGTTTGTCATTTCTTATGGAAGTAGATAGCAGGAAAAGTATCACTGTTAGATCTTCTCTCTCACTATTTGATTTCTGTTTAATTGAAAATGTACTATACCTCATTCTTTTATGCAGACGAATAAAACTTTGTTCAAATCAGACTCCAGCGTATGCACAGGGGGAAGGTGGCTACTGTTTAGAAGCAGAAAAGCCAAGCTTGTAATGGAACCTTCCCATTGCCTGGGCAACACACAATAAAAACAAAGCCAGTCTTCTATCTTCCTTTCTCCTTTGTTGGAGGCATCCTAGAGAAAGCAAGAGGGGAATCTAGGTCCTGGAAAATGAACACCAGGTCAAATTTTCTTTACCTTTTAATGATGCTGGCAGTGACAAGTTTTTCAATCTGACACCACTAGCGAGGTTACAGACTTCTTCATTTCCCTCCTCAAGACCAAAAGTAAATTTTTTTAAGTCCTCTGTTGGCTTAGCAAAATTCTCTACAGAGGGGTAAAAGGGAAGAAAAGTTGAGAGTCATTGTCCTATTATTATCTGGATTTTCCAATAAACTTGGAGATGGGTCTCACATGAGAAAGAGCAGGCAGAGATGTGTGTTGGTTTGTAAAGTATTCTGGAATACTGTGTTTTAAGTAAAACTGATATATGAAATTGATATTTGTAGGACAATCCATCCAAAAACAACAGAACACACTTTCTTCTCAAGTGCTCATGGAACATTCTCCAGGATAGATCATATCTTCAGTCACAAATCAAGCCCTGGTAAATTTAAGAAAATTGAAATTGTATCAAGTATCTTTTCCAACCACAAGGCTATGAGACTAGATATCAATTACAGGAAAAAAAATCTGTAAAAAATACAAACACATGGAGGCTAACTAAAAGTACAATACTAAATAACCAAGAGATCACTGAATAAATCAAAGTGGAGATCAAAAAATATCTACAAACAAATGACAATGAAAACACGATGATCCAAAACCTATGGGATGCAGCAAAAACAGTTCTAAGAGGGAAGTTTATAGCAATACAATCCAACCTCAAGAAACAAGAAACATCTCAAATAAACAACCTAACCTTACACCTAAAGCAGTTAGAGAAAGAAAAACAAAAAAACCCCAAAGTTACCACAAGGAAAGGAATCATAAAGATCAGATCACAAATGAAGGAAACGATAGCTAAGATCAATAAAACTAAAAGCTGGTTCTTTGAGAAGATAAAATTGATAAACCATTATCCAGACTCATGAAGAAAAAAAGGGAGAAGACTCAAATCAACAGAATTAGAAATGAAAAAGAAGTAAAAACTGACACTGCAGAAACACAAAAGATCACGAGACATTACTATAAGAAACTATATGCCAATAAAATGGACAACTTGGAAGAAATGGACAAATTCTTAGAAAAGCACAACCTTCTGAAACTGAACCAGGAAGAAATAGAAATTATAAACAGACCAATCACAAGCACTGAAATTGAAACTGGGATTAAAAATCTTCCAACAAACAAAAGTCCAGTACCAGATGGCTTTATAAGTCAACTCTATTAAACATTTAGAGAAGACCTAACATGTATCCTTCTCAAACTCTTCCAAAACATAGCAGAGGGAGGAACACTCCCTCTGCTATGATGCGAGGCCACCATCACCCTGACACCAAAACCAGACAAAGATGTCACAAAAAAAGAAAACTTCAGGCCAATATCACTGATGAACATAGATGTAAAAATCCTCAACAAAATACTAGCAAGCAGAATCGAACAGCACATTAAAGGGATCATACACCATGATCAAGTGAGGTTTATCCCAGGAATGCAAGGATTCTTCAATATATGCAAATCAATCAATGCGATACACCATATTAACAAACTGAAGGAGAAAAACCATATAATCATCTCAATAGATGCACAGAAAGCTTTCGACAAAATTCAACACTGATTTATGATAAAAACCCTCCAGAGAGTAAGCATAGAGGGAACTTACCTGAACATAATAAAGGCCATATATGACAAACCAACAGTCAGCATTGTTCTCAATGGTGAAAAACTGAAACCATTTCCACTAAGATAAGGAACAAGACAAGGTTGCCCATTCTCACCACTACTATTCAACATAGTTTTGGAAGTTTTAGCCACAGCAATCAGAGAAGAAAAGGAAATAAAAGGAATCCAAATTGGAAAAGAAGAAGTAAAACTGACACTGTTTGCAGATGACATGATACTATACATAGAGAATCCTAAAGATGCTACCAGAAAACTGCTAGAGCTAATCAATGAATTTGGTAAAGTTGCAGGATACAAAATTAATGCACAGAAATCTCTTGCATTCCTAGACACTAATGATGAAAAATCTGAAAGAGAAATTAAGGAAACACTCCCATTTACCACTGCAACAAAAAGAATAAAATACCTAGGGATAAACCTACCTAAGGAGACAAAAGACCTGTATGCAGAAAACTATAAGACACTGATGAAAGAAATTGAAGAAGATACAAACAGATGGAGAGATACACCATGTTCTTGGATTGGAAGAATCAACATTGTGAAAATGACTATACTACCCAAAGCAATCTACAGGTTCAATGCAATCCCTATCAAACTACCATTGGCATTTTTCACAGAACTAGAACAAAAATTTCACAATTTGCATGGAAACACAAAAGACCCTGAATAGCCAAAGCAATCTTGAGAAAGAAAAATGGAGGTGGAGGAATCAGGCTCCCTGACTTCAGACTATATTACAAAGCTACAGTAATCAAGACAGTATGGTACTGGCACAAAAACAGAAATATAGATCAATGGAACAGGATAGAAAGCCCAGAGATAAACCCATGCATATATGGTCAACTAATCTATGATAAAGGAGGCAAGAATATACAATGGAGAAAAGACACCCTCTTCAATAAGTGGTGCTGGGAAAACTGGATAGCTACATGTAAAAGAATGAAATTAGAACACTCCCTAACACTATACACAAAAAGAAAGTCAAAATGGATTAAAGACCTAAATGTAAGGCCAGACATTATAAAACTCTTAGAGGAAAACATAGGCAGAACACTCTATGACATAAATCACAGCAAGATCCCTTTTGACCCACCTCTTAGAGAAATGGAAATAAAAGCAAAAATAAACAAATAGGACCTAATGAAACTTAAAAACTTTTGCACACCACAGGAAACTAGAAACAAGATGAAAAGACAACCCTCAAAATGGGAGAAAATATTTGTAAATGAAGCAGCTGACAAAGGATTAATCTCCAAAATTTACAAGCAGCTCATGCAGCTCAAGATCAAAAAAGCAAATAACCCAATCCAAAAATGGGCAGAAGACCTAAATAGACATTTCTCTAAAGAAGATACACAGATTGCCAACAAACACATGAAAGGATGTTCAACATCACTAATCATTAGAGAAATGCAAATCAAAACTACAATGAGGTATCACCTCACACTGGTCAGATTGGCCATCATCAAAAAATCCACAAACAATAAATGCTGGAGAGGTTGTGGAGAAAAGGGAACCCTCTTGCACTGTTGATGGGAACGTAAATTGATACAGCCACTATGGAGAACAGTATGGAGGTTTCTTAAAAAACTAAAAGTAGAACTACCATATGACCCAGCAAACCCAGTACTGGCCATATACCCTGAGAAAACCAGAATTCGAAAAGAGTCATGTACCACAATGTTCATTGCAGCACTATTTACAATAGCCAGGATATGGAAGCAACCTAAGTGCCTGTCAAATGATGAATGGATAAAGAAGATGTGCCACATATATACAACGGAGTATTACTCAGCCATAAAAAGAAATGAAATTGAGTTATTTGTAGTGAGGTGATGGACCTAGAGTCTGTCATACAGAGTGAAGTAAGTCAGAAAGAAAAAAACAAATACCATATGCTAACACATATATATGGAATCTAAAAACAAAATGGCTCTGAAAAACTTAGGGGAAGGACAGGAATAAAGACGCAGATGTAGAGAATGGACTTGAGGACACGGGGAGGGGGAAGGGTAAGCTGGGATGAAGTGAGGAGTGGCATGGAGATATACACACTACCAAATGTAAAATAGCTAGTGGGAAGCAGCCGCATGGCACAGGGAGATCAGCTCGGTGCTTTGTATCCACCTAGAGGGTGGGATAGGGAGGGTGGGAGGGAGATGCAAGAGAGAGGAGAAATGGGGATAAATGTACATGCATAGATGATTCACTTTGTTATACAGTGGAAACTAACACACCATTGTAAAGCAATTATACTCCAAGAAAGATGTTTAAAAAAACACAACAATTTAACCAAAATCCTTAAGATTATAACTTTCAGCAAGGTAATTTTTCATATTAGAAACTCTCATGATTACAGTGATCCAGAAAAACTATGTTGAAAACAGATGCTCATAATCTCCTTAAACATTAAAATATTGTACATAGCCTAAATATCCAGCCATAACACAGTGATTACCTTAAATATTACATAGCCATTATGGTACAATTGTTGAGGAATACTGAGTTTGGAAAATCTTCAGCTGAGTGAAATAGGATAGTAAATATACCATATGATACCAAAAAAAAAAAAAAGGTGAAGTTTGAATAGTGAGCTTGCCTAGTCATTTTTCTCCTGGTACTCCAAAATGCATTACTTATTTGTCCCTCCAGTCACTCATTAACAGTTGAGTTGCAAGACACTGAAATAGGTGATGTGGAAATATGAGGGTGAACGTACTAAGTTCCCGACCTCCTGGAAAGATAAGGTATATACACAGAGAGCCAGACGACCAGACAGTAAACAAGTGCCACATGAGTAGGCACAGACAGTAAGGGCTGGAGAGTTCATATCAACACAGTACAGACTTTTTATGCACCATAACCTGGGAAGGCTATAAATGTGGCTAATGCATGCTTCCAGCCCTCAAGGATCTTAACATTTATGGAGACAGATATCTAGGCAACAAATCATAATACAGGAAAAGTGACTTAATAAGATAATCTCCTAATGTGAGTCAGTTTTGTGAAAGAAATAAACTTGGTGATAGAGACTAACAGGAAAGTGCAGACAGAGGAAGGCCTTCCTTTAAGCAGGGCATGGTCAGAGAAAGTGGCTGTGAGGAGGTAACACCTGAGCTAAGGGAGAGAGGGAGCAGGTATGTGAAATGCCAGAGGAGAGGGAGCAGAAAGGAGCTCGGGTGCTGGAGGAGCAGAAATGTGGCTGGAGCACATTTCAGAGTATTGGTGAGGCCACAGAGGGGGTGGAAGGAAGCTCCCTCAGGGATCTCCAGTCCAAGGTAAGGAGTTTGGATTTCATTGCAAACTCAGTGGGAAACCACTAAAAGTTGTTTGGTTTTTCAAAAATTCTTTTATTTGGTAAGTTTCAAATTTATGAAAAGTTATAAGAATAACACTATATAGTCTTTATTCCAATTCATCTACTGTTAACATTTTGCTCCATTTTTTATAGCCTTTGTTCTCTCTATATGTACTTATTTTTTCTGAAGCATTTCATTTGAGTGTTAAGTTGCATAATTCATGCCCTTTAATCCCCAAATACTTTACTCTGAATTCCCCAAGAATAACAACATTCTCTTACGTAAGTAGAATATACTTATCATCTTCAGAAAATTTAACATTGATACAATAATTTACTGTCCATAATCCAGTTTTGTCAACTGACTCAGTATGTTCTTTAACATTCTTTTTCTTCTTTTTTTTGTAAACAGCCCAGATGTCCTCCAACAGATGAATGGAGGTATGTCCATACCATGGAACACTACTCAGCAGCTAATAAGACCAAACTATTGATACACACAACCACCTAGATAATCTCCAGAGAGTTATACTGAGAGAAAAACAAATCTCAAAAGATTACATATACAATATTATTCTACTTATAAAAATTTTTTAAATGACAAAATTATAGAAATGGAGAACAGATTAGCAATTACCAGGGGTTAAGAAGGAAGTAGGGGTAGGAGAGAAGTGGGGGGTGGCTATCATAGGGCAATATAAGGGATCCTCATGGTGATGGAAATGTTCTGTATCTTGACTGTATCAATATTAATATCCTGGTTGTGATATATATATATATATTTAACATCTTCATTGGACCTGGTTGTGATATTATACTGTAGTTTTGCTGATGTTACTACTGGGGAAAACTAGGTAAAGGGTATACAGAATCTCTCTATATTATTTTTTACAATGGCCTGTACATTTATAATCACCTCAAAAAGTTTAATTAAAAAAAATCAATGAGACAGCAAAGTATTATTGTATTCAGTCACTTCATTTATACTCCAAGAGGTCCCCAGAATGCTTCCTGTGGTGTCAGACAGAGAGAAGGTGCTCAGTAGATGTTTGTTGAATGAATAAATAAGAAAGGATTTGAGTTGCCTTTACCCCCCCCCACCCCCATTTTATAGCAGGTACCTGGCCATAAAGGTTGTGACTAATCCCAAAATACTAGCTATTAAATGGCATATGTGGAACTGTAACTCTGGACTCCTAACTTCAAGGCCAAAATTTTCTTTTGATTACATCTTTTTTTTTAACATCTTTATTGGAGTATAATTGCTTTACAATGGTGTATTAGTTTCTGCTTTATAACAAAGTGAATCAGTTATACATATACATATGTCCCCATATCTCTTCCCTCTTGCATCTCCCTCCCTCCCACCCTCCCTATCCCACCCCTCTAGGTGGTCACAAAGCACCAAGCTGATCTCCCTGTGCTATGTGGCTGCTTCCCACTAGCTGTCTATTTTACATTTGGTAGTGTATATATGTCCATTCCACTCGCTCACTTCGTCCCAGCTTACCCTTCCCCCTCCCCATATCCTCAAGTCCATTCTCTAGTAGGTCTGTGTCTTTATTCCCATCTTGCCCCTAGGTTCTTCATGACCATTTTTTTTTTAGATTCCATATATATGTGTTAGCATACGGTATTTATTTTTCTCTTTCTGACTTACTTCACTCTGTATGACAGTCTCTAAGTCCATCCACCTCACTACAAATAACTCAATTTCGTTTCTTTTTATGGCTGAGTAATATTCCATTGCATATATGTGCCACATCTTCTTTATCCATTCATCTGTTGATGGACACTTAGGTTGCTCCCGTGTCCTGGCTATTGTAAATAGAGCTGCAATGAACATTTTAGTACATGACTCTTTTTGAATTATGGTTTTCTCAGGGTATATGCCCAGTAGTGGGATTGCTGGGTCATATGGTAGTTCTATTTGTAGTTTTTTAAGGAACCTCCATACTGTTCTCCATAGTGGCTGTATCACCTTACATTCCCACCAACAGTGCAACAGGGTTCCCTTTTCTCCACACCCTCTCCAGCATTTATTGTTTGTGGATGTTTTGATGATGGCCATTCTGACCGGTGTCAGATGACAGAAAGCCCAGAGATGATTACATCTTTATACTCTCTCTTTTCATGGAAGAGATGCTATCTCTTAAACCTTCATGGTCCTCTTTGTGTCAAAACATAGTTTCTTTCTTTCTTTCTTTCTTTTTATTTTTGATAGAATATGATTTTTTTCTTCTCATCACTGCCATCTCTCTAAACAACTAGTATATCCACCACAGATACTTTCTTATCATTCACATTAACCTTAATCCTCTACATCCCAGCTTGCATCCTTACCCCATTCCCCAACCCCTACCCTTCTCCCTTCACTAAAACTATTTTCTTAAAAATTCCAACTGCCCTCTTTGTGACATCATATCAAAGTTCATCCTTCTGTATGTCTCTGTAGCATGAGAACCTTGTTGACAATTCACTTTGAGCTCTAATAATTTTACCTTTTTCCCAGATAACATCTACATCCCCCGTCAGTTCTGATTCTGGGCTTTAAGATTCTCCAGTGTTCTTTCATTTCTATTACACGTCTACATTCATTCTCCCAGTTCAGTGAGTCCCGGGCAATGTTAAGTTCTCTCACAATCTGGGATATCAAGTCCAACGTTCTTTGCCTCCCCAAAGCCTCTGACCCGTATAGGAAGCAGCCTATGGAAAAGCCCACCCTTGCCACCCTCTCTGCAGAAGGAGACAGGAAGAACCATCATTATGGGACTTACTGAACAGGTTATTCCAGGTCACACTTGTCTTCTCCTCAGACTCTATTGTTTGGAAAACGAGTACCCTGTGATGGTCCAGGTTTTTAAGCAATTCTTCACAGTAAATTGGAATCCCACAGCTTCCCTCGGCCAGGTACCTGTAGTGAAAACAATGCAATCTATTTATATCAAAGAACCATCTTTAAAGAAGTAAAAATATTTGCGTTTTCTCAATCACCTGAAAATAATCACTTCTCTTTCTCCATTTGTTTTGGTTTGTTTTTCATTTTTAGGGATTGCTTTTTCTTTTTTCTTTCTTTTTTTTTTTTTTTGCTGTACGCGGGCCTCTCACTGTTGTGGCCTCTCCCGTTGTGGAGCACAGGCTCCAGACGCGTGCAGGCTCAGCGGCCATGGCTCACGGGCCCAGCCACTCCACGGCATGTGGGATCTTCCCGGACTGGGGCACGAACCCGTGTTCCCTGCATCGGCAGGTGGACTCTCAACCACTGCGCCACCAGGGAAGCCCTTTCTTTCATTTTTAAAATTACATAATAAACCATTTAAATCTTTCCGAAGTCAAAGCTATGTAATAAGGTACATCCTCAGTCTTGCTTCCCTTCCTCGCCTTATAAGTAAGCATTTAAATTAGTTTCTGGTTTATCTTTTCAACGTTTCTTTTTAAAACTATAGAAAATGCACACACGTATTTCACTCTCTTCCTTAGATAAAAGACAGCAAGTTATATATACTGCACACTAGGCAACCCCTTGTTTTTTCACTCAACAATGTATCCTGGTCATCCCTTCATATCAGTAGATCTTTCTTATTTCTCTTTATAGCTACATAGGGCTCAATCGTGTGGATGCATCCTAGTTTATTCTGACTATCCTCTTAGAGATGGACATTTGGATTGCTTTCAGTCTTTTACTAGTACAAATAATGCCTCAATAAAAACTGTGCCCATATGTCACTTCATATTTTTGTCACTATATATATTTTAAAATTTTTTAAATTTTTTAATTGAAGTATAGCTGATTTACAATGTTGTGTTAGTTTCAGGTGTACAGCAAAGTGATTCAGATATGTATATATATATATATATATATTCTTTTTCAGATTCTTTTCCCTTATAGGTTATTACAAAATATTGAGCATAGTTCCCTGTCAGTATATCTTTGAGATAGGTTCCTAGAATTGGAAAGCCTAGATCAAAAAGTAAATGCATATATAATAAATGCATACATATATAATAAATACATACATAATAAATAAATAAATACATACATACAGAGAGAAAGAGGGAGAGACAGAGAGACAAAGGGAAAGAACACACAAAATTCATGCCCGCGGGCTTCCCTGGTGGCACAGTGGTTGAGAGTCTGCCTGCCAATGTGGGGGACACGGGTTCGAGCCCTGGTCTGGGAGGGTCCCACATGCTGCGGAGCAACTAGGCCCATGAGCCATGGCCACTGAGCCTGCGCGTCTGGAGCTTGTGCTCCACAGCGAGAGAGGCCGCAACAGTGAGAGGCCCGCGCACCGCGATGAAGAGTGGCCCCCACTTACTGCAACTGGAGAAAGCACTCGCATAGAAACGAAGACCCAACACAGCCAAAAATAAATAAATAAATAAAAATACAATTTAAAAAAAAAATAAATTCATGCCTGGAGTTATTTTAAATGAGACTTTGTCCAAGACATTTCTCTTCCAGAAGCAAAGCAACCTCATTAGAAAGAACAGATACAGATACCAAGGAGGCTTGTAAACAGCCAGCTAAGGAGGAGGCATTGTCCATGTTGTTAAGGGGACTGCTGTCAAGACCCCAGGAGAGGAGTCACTGAGAAGCTCAGAGAGCACTGACGTCACCATCTGCCATGACAGGGAACACCAGTACCAGACCACGTTATTGCCAGCGACTAAGACCTTGCTCAGCTGTGGGCTGTGGTGCTTAAGGCTTACCAGTTTGCCTTTCATGTTACTTGCCCGTGACAGTGCCCTTAGTCACTGTGGCTTAGAGTGAGTGTGCCCATAGCCAGCATGATGAAAGGGAAACAAAACTGATGTCCTAAGCAACGTCTGAGACGGTGTAACAGGGACCATAACAAGGAAAAGTGAGGGGCACCCATCCCATCAAGCATGTTCAGTGGCCCCTTGGAAAGGCGGGACCAGCAAGGATCCTGAAATGGCCGCTTTCAGACACATCTTAAGGAATCTGATGAAGTCTGGACCTGGAGAACGAGTGCAGATGTCAAGGCCTCAGGATAGAAACAGGTTACTCACGTGTCTAGTTCTTTGGGGATGCCCCTGACGTTGAGGTCTAGGCAGACCTTGTTGAGGATGTCCTTAGGCTGCACGGCTCCAAGGATGACATAGGTGGTGTTCCTGTTCTTCATTATGGCACGGGCAGCTGCACAGGGCATGTCAATGAAGGGAGACAGGGACATGATGATGAAGATGGGAACAGACCGGATAAGCTTCTCCATAAACGTCCAGGAGGCTGAATCGATAAACTGGCCTTCATCGATGATGAAAATAATCCTTTCCTCTTTCACTGTCTGGACAAGGTGGAGAAACACAAAGAAAAATGCTGTAGGACTTCAGGGTTTTTTTTTGTTTTTGTTTGATATTTTGGCCGCACCGAGCAGCTTGCGGGATCTCAGTTCCCCGACCAGGGATTGAACCCAGGCAATGGCAGCGAAAGCGCCAAATCCTAACTAGACCACTAGGGAACTCCCGTGACTTCAGTTTTTTATACACATGTATGGGTATGCATGTGTATCCACCGAATTTTGTGAAGCTAAGTTAAATCTGTTCTTTCTAATAACTTTGCGTTAATTTAGATTCCGCTAATTGGAATCTGTGGCAATTGGGACAGAACTGGCTGGAACAGACTCTTACTTGGTCGAATCTTTGTGTAAAGATAATGTAAATATATAGGATAGATGGGGTTTTAGTCAACCTAAACAGCCATTACATAAAAATTACTGAGGTTTACTTCAAGTCATTCTAATCTATTGAAAAATGAAGGTCTCCTGGAAATGTCTATTTGACATTTATTCAACCAACATCGATTCAACACATACTTACCAAGCACCCACTGGGCTAGGTGCTGGAGGCAGGCTGCTGAGAGAAACTCACCTGGTCCTTGCCCTGCCGACAGTTTATGCTGTTCTAGCTTGAATTGCGGCGCTTGTTACACTTAAAAACAGATCGTGTGTCCCTCTTCTTGTGTAGAGTACCTTTCCCTAACAAGTCTGAATTATTTATTTACTCATTAAGCATTTATTGTGCATCTGTTAGGGTCAGGTACTGTTTTAAGCACTGGGGATAGAGTATTAGACAAAATATAGAGCTTACATTTAGTGTGAGCCCCTGCATAGCGGGCCCTGCATTTCCATAGTGTAAGATGTCTAAATGGAGAAAACCTTCCCCATTCTTACTGCTCCAGACTGCTCTTGGCTTCTTTTGTTTCCCTCTGGGAAGAGATTGGGTTAAGCCATTCTTTCCCTCTGCATGTTTTTATAAACTAGAGCAGCAAAAGCTACATTCAAATTTCAAATTTCAGAAGATGATCATTATAAAGTATTATAGCCTGCCTTATCACATATACGTAAGTCCCCTCTTACAGCCCCATTCTGTCACCAGATCGTTAGTTCTTCACTGACCCTGAGAACATTTTAATGAATAGGGGTTAGCATCCCATTGTTTTGTTTTCTTTTGTATTTGACTAATGTCTTTAAAACTACGGGGCAGGGAATTCCCTGGTAGCGCAGTGGTTGAGAGTCTGTCTGCCAATGCAGGGGACACAGGTTAGCCCTGGTCCAGGGAGATCCCACATGCCACACAGCAACTAAGCCCATGCACCACAACTACTGAGCCTGTGCTCTAGAGCCCACAAGCCACAACTACTAAGGCTGCAAGCCACAACTACTAAAGCCCGCGCACCTGGAGCCCGTGCTCCACAGCAAGAGAAGCCACCGCAATGAGAAGACTGCGAATTGCAACAAAGAGTAGCCCCCACTCACCGCAACTAGAGAAAGCCTGTGCAGCAACAAAGACCCAACGCAGCCAAATAAATAAATAAATAAAACTACGGGGCAGTTAGAAATGAGAGTTTTAGTCATAGAATAGCCTTGTCAGTGAATTATTTGTGAATTGGGGAGAGTAAAGCAGGAACCAAAAAACCTACATGAATTCAATAGTACATCAATGGCGCCAGCTTCTTCACATTTAAAATGAGGAGACTGAAATATTACTCAGCCATAAAAAGGAACGAAATAATGCCGTTTACAGCGACATGGATGGACCTAAAGATTATCACACTAAGTGAAGTAAGTCAGACAGAGAAAGACAAATATCATGTGATATCACTTATATGTGGAATCTAAAAAAAAGGTACAAATGAACCTATTTACAAAACAGAAACAGAATCACAGATGTAGAACACAAACTTATGGTTACAAAGGGGGAAAGGTGGGGGGAGGGATAAACTGGGAGATTGGGATTGACATATACACACTACTATATATAAAATAGATAGCTAACAAGAACCTATTTTATAGCACAGGGAACTCTACTCAACACTCTGTGATGACCCATATGGGAATAGAATCTAAAAAAGAGTGGATATATATATATATGTATAACTGATTCACTTTGCTATACACAACAAACTAACACAACATAGAAACTAACACAACATTGTAAGTCAACTATACTCCAATAAAAATTAATTAAAAACATAAAATAAAATGAGGAGATGGAATTAGGTCCTCTCTGATGTGAAAAAAGCCAACACTTACACCGCACCTACTATGTTCCCAGCATCGCGTGATGTGCTTTCATAAATGAACTTATTTAAAATCTTCGTTAATGGACTTCCCTGGTGTTGCAGTGGTTAAGAATCCACCTGCCAATGTAGGGGACATGGGTTCGAGCCCTGGTCCGGGAAGATCCCACATGCTGCAGAGCAACTAAGCCTGTGCGCCACAACTACTGAGCCTGCGTTCTAGAGCCCACGAGCCACAACTACTGAGCCTGAGTGCCGCAACTACTGAGCCCACATGCGGCAACTACTGAAGCCCGTGCGCCTAGAGCCCGTGCTCCACAACAAGAGAAGCCACCACAATGAGAAGCCCGCACACCGCAACGAAGAGTAGCCCCTGCTCACCGCAACTAGAGAAAGGCCGTGTGCAGGAACAAAGACCCAATACAGCCAAAAAAAAATTTTTTTTAATTAAAAAAAAAAAATCTTCGTAACATTCATAGGAGGTGGCACTATTGAATCTATTTACTGAGAAAATTTAGGCACAGAGAAGTTAAACCACTTGCCCGAGGTCATACTGATAGTAAATGATCCAAAGATTGTTGTCATAGCACAGAATCAAAGCACAGCTTTACTCATGGTTTCCAACTAGGTTGTGGATTGGAACCAACTGAGAAGTTTCAAAACAAAAAGAAACAACTAAACAGATTCCTAGGCCCCAACGAAGCCCTTTTCAATTTGGGGTAGAATTCACAAATCCATATATTTTATGAAGCTTCCTGGATACTTGTGATGCAAACAGTCCAAAGTCTGACATTTAGAAACTACTGATATAGCCTTATTTGCCTGCAGTGGAGAAGAAGGAAGTTGTATTATAAACTTACACAATGCCACAAACTTGAATTGTTTATTTATTATGTGCCAGACACTCCGCTGGTCAGTAGTGATACAAAAATGAGAAAGAGGCTCCCTTTCCTTAAGAAGCTCACAACCTCCTGAGGGGGAGAGACGCATATATAAGTAGCAAATCGCAATACAGTATGGAAAATACAGTAAGAAAGATGTTCAAAGTGTTACAGAAACACAGCAGAAGAGGAATTAGTCATGCCTTGTGATTTGGGGGAGTTCTCACTGAAGAGGTGACACTGAATGATGAGTAGCATTTCTCCAGGTTTAAAAAAAAAAAAGTCTTTTGGCTTTTATCTCATTAGTATTGAGAATTACTTGGATAGTATAAAGCACAAGTTGGAGCGATTTG
The DNA here is from genome assembly GCF_003676395.1 of Aethalodelphis obliquidens. Lineage (NCBI taxonomy): Eukaryota > Metazoa > Chordata > Mammalia > Artiodactyla > Delphinidae > Aethalodelphis > Aethalodelphis obliquidens. The sequence continues at coordinate 12,530,788 of NW_020837999.1, read as the reverse complement.
CATACACCTTGGCAGTTGTATGGAGGATGAATTGGAGTGGAGAGGTATGAGGCACAGAGATTAGTTGGAAAGCTATGGAAACAGTCCAGGAAGAGAAAGAGGCTGAACTACAGTAGGGAAGAGAGGACGGGGAGATTCCAGAGTCAGTCTGAGGTAGACATGGTAGGACTTGTCAACTGAGCAAAGGTAACTTTAAATGATGTGTGAATGAATTTGCTATTGACTAAATCAAGGGTCAGGATCAAGATGAGGGAGATAGGGCACTAAAGTAGGGAAAAAAATGAATTTAGTATTAGACACTGAACTGAGTGTGAGTCCCCATACCCAAGTGGAATATACAGTTCTTGGAAATATAGTTTTGGTGCTTATACGAGAGCTGAGGAATGGGATATAAAGTTGGTGATCATCAACATATAATGGACAGTCATGATATTATTCAGAGAGCAAAAGTTAACATTGGTTGAGTGTTTCTAATGAAAAAGGCACTATTATAGGTTTTACACATGATCTAGTCATTTAAACCTTACAACCCTGTGAGCTAGGTACTATTATTTCCTCATTTTATAGAAGGTAAAGTAAAAGCATGGACAGGTTGAGTCACTTGATCAAGGTTACCCAGGTAGCAAGTGATAGGCCTAAGGGCTCAAACTTTGGTAGACTGATTACAGAGCCTATATACATAACCAGTTTGATAGACTGCATCTCATACAGAAGGAGAGAAAAAGAGGACTGGTTTTAAGGCGAGGCCAAACTCCCAGGAGTAATGTTAAAGGACTCCTTTTCAGCACAGCTAAATTCTGAACAGACTCTTAGCTCGAGGTTTGGAAGGATGGAGGAAAATGAAACACTTTGGGTTAAAGCTTTCACATACTTCAACGCTTCTTGCCATTGGAGTCTAAACCCTTGAGGTCACCTGGCTTTGCGGTGAGACGCCCAGTTTCCCCCTCTCCATTATTTGACCTATAGACGCTCTTACTTGCTCCAAGATCTTCATAAACAACGCTTCCAACTGCTTCTGCTTTCTCGTGGTGCTCATCCTGGAAACCTCTCGTGAAATAGGGAACTGTATAAAGAATTATGAGAATATTGAGTATGGGCAAATAGCAGGGGGAACTACTAGTTGTATGACTCTGGTAATTCACTTTACTGTTCTGTGCCTTAAAATCCTCATGTGCTAGGTAATCCATAACATCCCTTCCAGCTCTGATACTCTATGTCATTGAATCTAATAGATACAGGAAAGAACAGGGCACATTCTTGTCTTTGCATTGGCAGTCACCTGTGGGAGCAGAGTGATTTCGTGCCCTGGACTAGCTAGTATAGTATAGCTATGATGGGAAGGTGAGAAAAGAAATGAATCAGCAGGTGGATATTTGGGTTTTCTTGAGTCTGGTACCAATATATCTCAGGAAGGTAGCTCATTCAAGGATTGGGAGTCATTTCCTTACCACCTGGACGCTGCAGATGAGAAAACAAGAGGATAATAAAGGCCAAAGAGATGCAAAGTCATAAAGCATCAGGGAGGAGTGGCCACATCTGCCCCTTCACTATTTCTAACGGGAGTCTAACACTAGCTAGTTACCTGCACATGGAAAATGTCATTAAGAAGACAATGGAACTTTTCATCCAGCAGTAACTTGACTTTATTTTGAAGGTTGGTCTGTCGTTCTTTATAATGTTTGCAAGTATCCAGACCTAGTACATTGGCCATGAGTATCTGGATGGTATAAAAATTCTGATGGAAGCTGATCTTAGTCAACGCAATAGCAATAGTCCTGTTTATAAGAAAGTCAGGAATCAGAGTTTTAAAATATATTTTTTGAAAACAATAAAGGTTGAAGGAAAGCCCTGACTCCTCATATTCAGTTGTAATGACAGATTTCCCAAGCTATCTGGAAGCTGTTCTTTATTTGTGCTTCAGATACCCTCCCTTATTCCACTATGTTTCTAAGCTCTGTAAATGTATCCTAGCTATCCCCTCTTCTCTAGCCCTACCGCCAATGCCTGGGTTCAGGCCCTCATACTCTCACCTATACTCCCTAACAGCATACTACTACCCCTGTCTAGCGCCAAGACTCTCTGAATGCATCACCTTTATGGAAGCCTGAAGCACCTAGGGAGATGCAAGTCTAGGTTAAGTCTAGACTCCTTCACGTGACATATAAGCCTTTCCAAGTCCTCATGGTCATTTCTTGCCACTCTCTGCCCAGCAGTCTAACCTCCACCAACAACAAACTGGTGAGTGTTCCCTGTACATCCAACTGTTTCTTCTCTTTATGCCTTTGCTTTCCTCAGCCTAGAGTGTTATCACTTCTCACAGTCCCTCCTAATCCCTCATTTCCTGTTCATTTGTATATCTCAGCTCAGGAGTAACCTCCTGGAAATCTTCCCTGATGCCCTCAGGTTGGATGACATACCCCTCTTTCTCGTAGCTTTTACAGTACTCTATCACGTGCTTCTATCACTGTCCTCACCACATTCTATTTTTACTGTCATCTCTCTTTCCTTCTCTTTTGTGAGAACTCCTTGAGGGTAGGGATCAGATATTATTCGTCTTCAAGGCTTTGCAACTTGTTATGGATTCATTTATGCGCCCCTCCCCCCCACCAATTCATATGCTGAAGTCTTAGCCCTCAGAATGTGACTTTATTTGGGAATAGGGTCATTGCAGATGTAACTAGGTAAGTTAAGATGAGGCCATACTGGAATAGGGTGGGCCCCTAATCCAATATGACTGTCTCTTTATAGGAAGGGGAAATTTGGGGGATTCCCTGGCGGTCCAGTGGTTAGGACTCGGTGCTTTCACTGGTGTGGCCCAGGTTCAATCCCTGGTTGGGGAACTAAGATCCCGCAAGCCACGCAGTGGGGAAAAAAAAAAAGAAGAGGGAAATTTTTTGGACACAGACAGCACACATGGAGAACATCATGTGAAGATGGAGGCAGAGACGGGGGTGATGCTTCTACAAGCCAATGAACACCAGTGACTGCCAGCAAGCCACCAGAAGCTAGGAAAGAGGCACAGAACAGACTGTCCCTCACAGCTGATGGAAGGAACCAACTTTACGCCACCTGGATCTTGGACTTTTACCCTCCTGTACACCGAGATAATATACTTCTGTTGCTTAAGCCACCTAGCTTGTGATGCTTTGTCATGGTAGCTCTAGCAAACTAATATAGCACTAAGTTCCTGGAACATAGTAGGTACTCAGTAAGTGATGGAATAAATGAGTGTCTCTGGCTATTTTGAATTATCCTTTCATCAGTGTTAAAGATATTTTAAAACTAGTCTTTCTCAGGCCTGGCATTAAAAAAGAGTAGAAACATAGCTAAAAATAAGATTAATAAGAACTTTCCCTAACTTAAAGCCTTTAGGTTAGATGGTGAAAGGATGTGAGACACCATTACCATTGTCTTGGTCATCATCACTGTTACTGAATACCATACCGTCCACCTCCATGAGATGGGTTGTCCCAAAGAGAGCCCTCATGACATTCCTTATATGAAAAGAGACAAACAGCATGAGGTAAGTGCATCAGCTCTGCCTTCCGAAGGAAAATCCAGAGGCCTTTCATTCTCTAACCATATGCTCAGGCCTCAGTGGTTTGAACTAGTGATTCCCCGTCGGCCACATGGATAAACTTACGTATTTGTTCTGCAAACCCAATCTATCCTCAACATTTATACCAGTTGTTCTCAAACTGTGCATTAGGAAACTTAAAAATATCAATGTCCAAGTCCGTCCTGGCATTAAATCAGGATCTCCAGGGGTCAGCCCATCTTCATTTTCTCAGTTCGATATGTTTATCGTTAATTACTTATCTAGCACAAGGGGCATGACACCCAATAATAACTGATAGATTGTGGATAGTTTACATAGGCAACTTATATAAAGGAGAGGAACATTGAAACAATGAAACTCTTAAAGATGTCAAGATTCTCTGGATTCACAAAAAAAATGGTCATTGCAAGACACTCACCTGTGGTTCTCACCTTGGGCCAGGTACTCAATTTCCACTAGTAGCTCGCTTTTTCCATATCCTGATAATCCTTCGTACATCAGGACTCGGCTGCAGTTAGATATCAAAAATTCCTTCATAGTACACATGAAGTATTTGATCTCCTTATCGCGTCCTGTTATTTTCATTTTTTAAAAAGGGAGCAAACCCAATCAACATAAAATAGTCTAGAAACATAAAAAAGCACATAGTGATACAGCTTCTAAGAATACCCTTGGAATTTCCATGGCATTGTTCATGGAGTTTCTTGAGGTCCTGTGCACTTTAAAATTAAAAAAAAATCTTTCTCTAGAACTTTCCAGTTTAACAATGTGGTTTTACAGTTTTGTTTTGGTTTGGTTTGGTTTTTTTTGATTCCCACAAGCTGTGAGGGAAAGGATTCTTATAATGCTCATTATGATGTCCATTTAACTTTAGTGTAGAAAACTGAGATTTGCTTAAATTATACAACCAGGAATTAAACCAGGGCTATCCGACCCTAACGCTTGTTTTCTTTTCCTTTTTCTGTAACACACTAGAAGTAACTATAGATTATTACATTAGGAAATCAACTTAATAAAGTTAGGGTTCCCATGTTGAACAATATGGATAAACAGTTTTTATTTCCGATTCTGTGAAGGAAAACTTGCTCTTTGTAAATGAGAAATTATACTTATCTCAGGGCTACTAAAAGTATTAACGGTGATAAAAAAATTCAATTTGCTTTAAAAAACTCATATATAGATTAATTCTATCATAAGAACAACCTAAATTCTTAGTAAAAATAAATTATAGTTTTTTTCCTTATTATAAAACTAATGCATGCTCACTGTAGAAAATACAGAAAACTTAAAAAGGAAAAGAAGAAAATAAAAGTCATCTTGGGTTACAACCCTATCACTCTTATTTTTCTTATGTGTCTTTAAATATGTGTAACAGGATGCCCTGACTGAAATCTGAAACTCAGCCTACAATCTTTGAAACCTGGGTGGGCGGGAAGGAGTTGGCAGAACGGTAATTTCTGTCAAAAGAGCTGGAGACCAAATCAGGGCTGACTCTTCCTTCTTTGCTGGACAGATCACTGTGGAGGGCCCATTCTGTTATGCATTGATAGAGTAAATACATACCTAGGTGTTAGCTAAAGTCTATTGAAAACCAAGACCACTACTCTAAGCTTACATGTTTTATACAAAGAAGCTGAGTGTTTATTTGGTAATGTAAATTTCTGGGTAAGATTTAGTGAGAATTACTCTGCAGACCATATTGCTTCTTTTAGGTGCAACATTTCCTTTCTGAAAGCACATTTGAATTTCAATTTTGTGAGATGTGTAGTATTGTTCTTTGGCCTAAAGTTTACACAGGAACTTAGAAGATGCCCAGAAGGCTGCAAAGCAGACTCTTCTAGCTGTTTTATGTTCTATTTGTCTAGAACACATACAGGTAAGAACTTACTGATTGTCTTTTTAGTTGGATTCTAAAATGAGGTTAACTCAACTTGCCTTGAAGTATGCATACCTTGTTTCTATTTGAACAAGGCCCTAATACCTGAGACTGTTGTACGCATTTTTGACACTAAAAGAACACTTTTTGTTCATTTTAGTTCTGTTATCAGTTAGCATATACAATTTCACTTACAGGCACTCTTGTAAAAGAAGGGTGTTTCCCATACTCCTAACCTCTGACAGTCTGTTTTTGGTTATAGCTTTAAGGAAAGATATGTGGGCCTGATCTTTACCTTATACTGGAGAAATCAGGGCAAAAAGTCAAGTACAGAGAATTCCCTGGCAGTCCAGTGGTTAGGACTCTGAGCTTTCAGTGCTGAGGGCCTGGGTTCAATCCCTGTTCAGGGAACTAAGGTCTCACAAGCCGCTCAGCAGCAGCCGAAAAACAAAACAAAGCAAAACACACGCACAGAAAACAAACAAAGGCAACTAGACCAGGTTGAGAAACATATGCATATTGCAGCAATGTATTCTAATATGTCTGTCATAGTGAGTCCTCAATTTTGTAGAAAGGGGGTTAGGACTTCCATTTACTGTCAATCATTATCACAACAAGCATATCCTAGGATGAAAAGTTAGGCCTCGGAGGAGGGTGAGAGTGGGCATTCCTTCTCCTTTCTAGCCTTCAAGAGTTTGGGGATCTGGACTTATAAAAAGTGATGTGCTTGCAGACTCTGAAAACTACCTGAATGCACTGAAAGTTAGGCATTGCTGCTGGCTCAAGTGCTCTTTGAAGTTCTGGAACTGTTGCCTTCTTTTATGCTCTGCTGACATCAAGATTCTGTCCTAATACTCCCCCAAGGTGTGGGACAGAGCCTCTTCTCAATTGCCCTAACACAGTTATGACCGAGATTTAATTTATAATGATACTTTTAGGGATGTTCAAGTCTAACAGAAGGAAATTACAAGTGTTACTTGAAATGGCTGCCTTCAGAATCCACAGGCCAATCTTCACGTGGGTCTCTTCTCTACCTCATTTTGTGTCTACTTCCCTGCATAGTCTTGAGTTAGCTTTCTTATGATAGGGTCTCTCTCACCAAGAATCACAAAAACATCACTGCCGGATGGATCATAGCTCTAAATGTAAAAGGTAAAACAAAATTTCTGGAAGAGAATCTAGAAAAATATCTTCATGACTTTTGGACGAGGAAAGATTTCTCAAACAGTATACAAAAACACTAATTATAAAGAAAAAAATTGATAAATTGGATTTCATTAAAATCAAAAGTTGTGTTCATTAAATACATCACTAATAGAGTAAAAAGGCAAGCACAGAATGGGAAAAGTTACATACAGTAAAAACAAAGGGACCCATTTTCAGAATATATAAATAATTCCAACGGTTCTATAAAAAAATACAATCCAATTGAAAAATAGACAAAAGATTTGTACAGACACTTTATAAAAGATGATTTCCAAATGGCCAATAAATATTTGGAAAAGGCACTCAACCACATCAGGGAAATACAGATGGAAACCATGGTGAGATACCACTATAAACCCAACAGAATTATTAAAATTGTAAAGACTGAGAAAACTATCTACCAAAATTGTACCCTTTGCCCCAACAGTATCACTCCTATATATATACTCAACAGCAGAAATGCATACGTATGTTCACCATAAGACTTGTACAAAAATCTTTATGGCAGTATTATTCATAAGAACCCAAACTGGAAACAACTCAAATGTTGTACAAAAGCAGAATGAATACATTGTTATATACTTATAAAAGGGAATATAGTCATCCCTCTGTATCCACAGGAGATTGGTTCCAGGACCCCCGGGGAAATCAAAATATTCGGATGCTCAAGTCCCTTATATAAAATGGTGTAGTATTTGCATACAACCTAAACACATCCTCCTGTATACTTTAACTCATCTCTAGGTTGATTATAATAGCAAATACAATGTAAATGCTATGTAAATAGTTGCCAGTGTGCAGCAAATTCAAGTTTTGCTTTTCGGAATTTTCTGGAATTAAAAAAAAAATTTTTTTTTTGATTTGTGGTTGTTTGCATCCCTGGATGCACACCCTGCAGATACAGAGGGCCAACTGTACTACAAAGCAATGAAAATGGATGAATTATAGCTACATCCAACAATATGGATGAATTTCATAATGTAATGTTGATTAAAAGAAGGCTTGTGTAAATGAAGACCCGAGAGGCTTCCGGGAAGATGGCGGAAGAGTAAGATGCGGAGATCATCTTCCTCCCCACAGATACACCAGAAATACATCTACACGTGGAACAACTCCTACAGAACACCTACTGAACGCTGGCAGAAGACCTCAGACCTCCCAAAAGGCAAGAAACTCCCCACGTACCTGGAAGGGATTAAGAGCGCTGCTTAAAGGAGCTCCAGAGATGGGCGCGAGCTGCGGCTAAAAGCGCAGACCCCAGAGACGGGCATAAGACGCTAAGGCTGCTGCTGCCGCCACCAAGAAGCCTGTGTGCGAGCACAGGTCACTATCCACACTCCCCTTCCGGAGAGCTGTCCAGCCCACGACTGCCAGGGTCCCGGGATCCAGGGACAACTCCCCCGGGAGAACGCACGGTGCGCCTCAGGCTGGTACAACATCACGCCGGCCTCTGCCGCCGCAGGCTCGCCCCGCACTCCGTGCCCCGCCCTCCCCCGGCCTGAGTGAGCCAGAGTCCCGGAAGCAGCTGCTCCTTTAACCCCGTCCTGTCTGAGCGAAGAACAGACGCCCACCGGCGACCTACACACCGAGGCGGGGCCAAATCCAAAGCTGAGCCCCAGGAGCTGTGAGAACAAAGAAGAGAAAGGGAAATCTCTCCCAGCAGCCTCAGAAGCAGCGGATTAAAGCTCCACAATCAACTTGATATACCCTGCATCTGTGGAATACATGAATACAAGGAATCATCCCAAATTGAGGAGGTGGACTTTGAGAGCAAGATATATGATTTTTTCCCCTTTTCCTCTTTTTGTGTGTATGTGTATGCTTCTGTGTGAGATTTTGTCTGTATAGCTTTGCTTCCACCATTTGTCCTAGGGTTCTATCCATCCTTTTTTTTAAAATTTTTTTTCTTAATAATTAGTTTTTATTTTAATTATTTTATTTTATCTTACTTTATTTTATTTTACTTTATCTTCTTTCTTTCTTTTTTCTTCCTTCCCGCCTTCCTTCCTTCCTTCCTCCCTCTCTCCCTCCCTCCTTTCTTTCTTTCCCTTTCTTTCTTTCTTTCTTTCTACTTCTACCAATTCTTTCTTTCTACTTTTTGTCCCTTTTATTCTGAGCCGTCTGGATGAAAGGCTCTTGGTGCTGCAGCCAGGAGTCAGTGCTGTGCCTCTGAGGTGGGAGAGCCAACTTCAGGACACTGGTCCACAAGAGACCTCCCAGCTCCACATAATATCAAATGGTGAAAATCTCCCACAGATCTCCATCTCAACACCAGCACCCAGCTTCACTCAACGACCAGCAAGCTACAGTGCTGGACACCCTATGCCAAACAACTAGCAAGACAGGAACACAACCCCACCCATTAGCAGAGAGGCTGCCTAAAATCGTAATAAGTCCACAGACACCCCAAAACACACCAACAGACGTGGACCTGCCCACAAGAAAGACAAGATCCAGCCTCATCCACCACAACACAAGCACTAGTCCCCTCCACCAAGAAGCCTACACAACCTTAGCCACTGGGGACAGACACCAAAAACAATGGGAACTATGAACCTGCAGCCTTCAAAAAGGAGACCCCAAACACAGGAAATTAAGCAAAATGAGAAGACAGAAAAACACACAGCAGTTGAAGGAGCAAGATAAAAACCCACCAGACCTAATAAATGAAGAGGAAATAGGCAGTCTACCTGAAAAAGAATTCAGAATAATGATAGTAAAGATGATCCAAAATCTTGGAAATAGAATAGACAAAATGCAAGAAACATTTAACAAGGACCTAGAAGAACTAAAGATGAAACAAGCAACGATGAACAACACAATAAATGAAATGAAAAATACTCTAGATGGGATCAATAGCAGAATAACTGAGGCAGAAGAACGGATAAGTGACCTGGAAGGTAAAATAGTGGAAATAACTACTGCAGAGCAGAATAAAGAAAAAAGAATGAAAAGAGCTGAGGACAGTCTCAGAGACCTCTGGGACAACATTAAATACACCAACATTCGAATTATAGGGGTTCCAAAAGAAGAAGAGAAAAAGAAAGGGACTGAGAAAATATTTGAAGAGATTATAGTTGAAAACTTCCCTAATATGGGAAAGGAAATAGTTAATCAAGTCCAGGAAGCACAGAGAGTCCCATTCAGAATAAATCCAAGGAGAAATATGCCAAGACACATATTAATCAAACTGTCAAAAATTAAATACAAATAAAACATATTAAAAGCAGCAAGGGAAAAACAACAAATAACACACGAGAGAATCCCCATAAGGTTAACCAGTGATCTTTCAGCAGAAACTCTGCAAGCCAGAAGGGACTGGCAGGACATATTTAAAGTGATGAAGGAGAAAAACCTGCAACCAAGATTACTCTAACCCAGGGCTTCCCTGGTGGCGCAGTGGTTGAGAGTCCGCCTGCCGATGAAGGGGACATGGGTTCATGCCCCGGTCCGGGAGGATCCCGCATGCCGCGGAGCAGCTGTGCCCGTGAGCTATGGCCGCTGAGCCTGAGCGTCCTGAGCCTGCGCTCTGCAGCGGGAGAGGCCACAGCAGTGAGAGACCCGCGTACCCCCCAAAAAAAAAAAAAAAAGATTACTCTACCCAGCAAGGATCTCATTCAGATTTGATGAAGAAATTAAAATCTTTACAGACAAGCAAAAGCTGAGAGAGTTCAGCACCACCAAACCAGCTTTACAACAAATACTAAAGGAACTTCTCTAGACAAGAAACACAAGAGAAGGAAAAGACCTACATTAACGCACTCAAAACAGTTAAGAAAATGGGAATAGGAACATACATATCGATAATTACCTTAAATGTAAATGGACTAAATGCTCCCACCAAAAGACACAGATTGGCCGAATGGATACAAAAACAAGACCCAAATATATGCTGTCTACAAGAGACCCACTTCAGACCTAGAGACACATACAGACTGAAAGTAAGGGGATGGAAAAAGATATTCCATGCAAATGGAAACCAAAAGAAAGCTGGAGTAGCTATTCTCATATCAGACAAAATGGACTTTAAAATAAAGACCATTAGAAGAGAGAAAGAAGGACACTACATAATGATCAAGGGATCGATCCCAGAAGAAGATATAACAATTGTAAATATTTATGCACCCAACATAGGAGCACCTCAATACATAAGGCAAATACTAACAGCCATAAAAGGGGAAATCGACAGTAACACATTCATAGTAGGGGACTTTAACACCCCACTTTCACCAATGGACAGATCATCCAAAATGAAAATAAATAAGGAAACACAAGCTTTAAATGATACATTAAACAAGATGGACTTAATTGATATTTATAGGACATTCCATCCAAAAACAATAGAATACACATTTTTCTCAAGTGCTCATGGAACATTCTCCAGGATAGATCGTATCTTGGGTCACAAATCAAGCCTTGGTAAATTTAAGAAAATTGAAATTGTATCAAGTATCTTTTCTGACCACAACGCTATGAGACTAGATATCAATTACAGGAAACGATCTGTAAAAAATACAAACACATGGAGGCTAAACAATACACTACTTAATAACGAAGTGATCACTGAAGAAATCAAGAGGAAATCAAAAAATACCTAGAAACAAATGACAATGGAGTCACGACGACCCAAAACCTATGGGGTGCAGCAAAAGCAGTTCTAAGAGGGAAGATTATAGCAATACAATATTACCTTAAGAAACAGGAAACATCTCAAATAAACAACCTAAGCTTGCACCTAAAGCAATTAGAGAAAGAAGAACAAAAAACCCCCAAAGTTAGCAGAAGGAAAGAAATCATAAAAATCAGATCAGAAATAAATGAAAAAGAAACGAAGGAAACGATAGCAAAGATCAATAAAACTAAAAGCTGGTTCTTTGAGAAGATAAAGAAAATTGATAAACCAATAGCCAGACTCATCAAGAAAAAAAGGGAGAAGACTGAAATCAATAGAATTAGAAATGAAAAAGGAGAAGTAACAACTGACACTGCAGAAATACAAAAGATCATGAGAGATTACTACAAGCAACTCTATGCCAATAAAATGGACAACCTGGAAAAAATGGACAAATTCTTAGAAATGCACAACCTGCCAAGACTGAATCAGGAAGAAATAGAAACTATGAACAGACCAATCACAAGCACTGAAATTGAAACTGGGATTAAAAATCTTCCAACAAACAAAAGCCCAGGACCAGATGGCTTCACAGGCGAATTCTGTCAAACACTTAGAGAAGAGCTAACACCTATCCTTCTCAAACTCTTCCAAAATATAGCAGAGGAAAGAACACTCCCAAACTCATTCTACGAGGCCACCATCACCTTGATACCAAAACCAGACAAGGATGTAACAAAGAAAACTACAGGCCAATATCACTGATGAACATAGATGCAAAAATCCTCAACAAAATACTAGCAAACAGAATCCAACAGCACATTAAAAGGATCATACACCATGATCAAGTGGGGTTTATCCCAGGAATCCAAGGATTCTTCAATATACGCAAATCAATCAACGTGATACACCATATTAACAAACTGAAGGAGAAAAACCATATGATCATCTCAATAGATGCACAGAAAGCTTTCGACAAAATTCAACACCCATTTATGATAAAAACCCTGCAGAAAGTAGGCATAGAGGGAACTTTCCTCAACATAATAAAGGCCATATATGACAAACCCACAGCCAACATCGTCCTCAATGGTGAAAAACTGAAAGCATTTCCACTAAGATCAAGAACAAGACAAGGTTGCCTACTCTCACCACTCTTATTCAACATAGTTTTGGAAGTTTTAGCCACAGCAATCAGAGAAGAAAAGGAAATAAAAGCAATCCAAATCGGAAAAGAAGTAAAGCTGTCACTCTTTGCAGATGACATGATACTATACATAGAAAATCCTAAACATGCTACCAGAAAACTACTAGAGTGAATCAATGAATTTGGTAAAGTAGCAGGATACAAAATTAATGCACAGAAATCTCTGGCATTCTTAGGCACTAATGCTGAAAAATCTGAAAGTGAAATCAAGAAAACACTCCCATTTACCATTGCAACAAAAAGAATAAAATATCTAGGAATAAAACTACCTAAGGAAACAAAAGACCTGTATGCAGAAAATTATAAGACACTGATGAAAGAAATTAAAGATGATACAAATAGATGGAGAGATATACCATGTTCTTGGATTGGAAGAATCAACATTGTGAAAATCACTCTACTACACAAAGCAATCTACAGATTCAATGCAATCCCTATCAAACTACCAATGGCATTTTTCACAGAACTAGAACAAAAAATTTCACAATTTATATGGAAACAAATAGCCAAATAGCCAAAGCAATCTTGAGAACGAAAAACTGAGCTGGAGGAATCAGGCTCCCTGACTTCACACTGTACTACAAAGCTACAGTAATCAAGAGAGTATGGTACTGGCACAGAAACAGAAATATAGAACAATGGAACAGGATAGAAAGCCCAGAGATAAATCCATGCACATATGGTCACCTTATCTTTGATAAAGGAGGCAGGAGATGTACAGTGGAGAAAGGACAGCCTCTTCAATAAGTGGTGTTGGGAAAACTGGACAGGTACATGTAAAAGTATGAGATTAGATCACTCCCTAACACCGTACACAAAAATAAGCTCAAAATGGATTAAAGACCTAAATGTAAGGCCAGAAACTATCAAACTCTTAGAGGAAAACATAGGCAGAACACTCTATGACATAAATCACAGCAAGATCTTTTTTGACCCACTTCCTAGAGAAATGGAAATAAAAACAAAAATAAACAAATGAGACCTTATGAAACTTCAAAGCTTTTGCACAGCAAAGGAAACCATAAACAAGACCAAAAGACAACCCTCAGGATGGGAGAAAATATTTTCAAGTGAAGTAACTGACAAAGGATTAATCTCCAAAATTTATAAGCAGTTCATGCAGCTCAATAACAAAGAAACAAACAACCCAAAAAAACAACCCAATCCAAAAATGGGCAGAAGACCTAAATAGACATTTCTCCAAAGAAGATATACAGACTGCCAACAAACACATGAAAGAATGCTCAACATCATTAATCATTAGAGAAATGCAAATCAAAACTACAATGAGATATCATGTCACACCAGTCAGAATGGCCATCATCAAAAAATCTAGAAACAATAAATGCTGGAGAGGGTGTGGAGAAAAGGGAACACTCTTGCACTGCTGGTGGTAATGTGCATTGGTACAGCCACTATGGAGAACAGTATGGAGGTTCCTTAAAAAACTACAAATAGAACTACCATATGACCCAGCAATCCCACTACTGGGCATATACCTTGAGAAAACCATAATTCAAAAAGAGTCATGTACCAAAATGTTCATTGCAGCTCTATTTACAATAGCCAGGAGATGGAAACAACCTAAGTGTCCATCATCGGATGAATGGATAAAGAAGATGTGGCACATATATACAATGGAATATTACTCAGCCATAAAAAGAAACGAAATTGAGATATTTGTAATGAGGTGGATAGACCTAGAGTCTGTCATACAGAGTGAAGTAAGTCAGAAAGAGAAAGACAAATACCGTATGCTAACACATATATATGGAATTTAAGAAAAAAAAATGTCATGAAGAACCTAGGCGTAAGACAGGAATAAAGACACAGACCTAGTAGAGAATGGACTTGAGGATATCGGGAGCGGGAAGGGTAAGCTATGATAAAGCGAGAGAGAGGCATGGACATATATACACTACCGAACGTAAGGTAGATAGCTAGTGGGAAACAGCTGCATAACACAGGGAGATCAGCTTGGTGCTTTGTGACCGCCTGGAGGGGTGGGATAGGGAGGGTGGGAGGGAGGGAGACGCAAGAGGGAAGAGATATGGGAACATATGTATGTGTATAGCTGATTCACTTTGTTATGAAGCAGAAGCTAGCACACCATTGTAGGGCAATTGTACTCCAATAAAGATGTAAAAAAAGAAATTAAAAAAAAAAAGAAATGAAGACCCCATTCACTAAAAAAAATAAAATAAAAAAAAAGAAGGCTTATGTAATTACACAATATGTGATTTCATTCATATAAATTTTAAGAACAGGCCTAAGTAATTTAGGATGTTAGAAATCTTTGGGTAAAGGGAGAGGGATAAAGCATGTGAGGGTTTCCAGACTACTGTTATTTTTCTATTTCTTGGCCTGGATGGTGATTATACATTCATTTTGTGATAATTCATTAAGCTGAAGACTTATCATTGGTGTACTTTTCTGTATGTTTTGTTTTAGTTCAATAAAGAGGTTTAAAAATCAAGGCTCACTACCTACCTAGCAAAGGGTAACCCTCATTTCTGTTGCAGATGAGGTATGCCATCCCAAACATGCTGAAGAGAAGAAAAGAAAAGATGTTAGCATCAAAACAGGGAAATACTGAGAGCCAGAGGACTAGTTCTTAGTTCCCAGAAAGCCTCCTTTTCAGTCTCTAACAGGAATCTATCTCCTGTTATCAAGGGGTCTATCAAGGGGTGCAGATGCCAAGAGGAAGGGAAAGGAGAAGTTCTTACCTGGTAATAGAGTCTCCAAACAACTTATGTAGCTGCCTTTACCACAGCACCTGGTACATTGTTCAAAAAATGCTTGTTGAGTCTGCATTGGTAGAACTGACCCTTTTCTAGGGAAACCAGACACTCAGTATGGGACCCAATACAGTTAGATGTGTTATATTGTCTCACAGCATGGAAAGATTCTACCAGTTGCTCAAACAATGATAGTTTACCTTTGTGGAACACATGCTATGTGCCTGGCAGTTTCAAGGGCTGTACATGTATCATTTCTTTACTCCTGACAAAAACCTTATTAAGAAGGTACTATTATTATTATGTCCATTTTACAAATGCAAAAATTGAGGTACAGAGAATTTAACTTGAACAAGATCCCATGGCTAGTGGTGACAGAGGATAGTGACAGAGTCAGTATCTAAAACGAGGCCAGAGGCATATATGTTTGCCCACTGCATAATATCATCTCTTGAAGGGGCCTTTTTAGACAAACGGCTCATTCCCTTGTTTATACTATTATACTACCTTGTTATGCCTCTGTTATAGCACATACCAAAGTTTCCTAGGTAATATACACCTAATTTTGTGTATGTTGTCTTCCCCATTAGATTTCAGGACCGGAACCAGGCCCTGTTCATATTTGTATGTGTATTTCTATAGTCTCTTATTTGCAGAGATGGTACAGAGAAACCATAAAGAGGGCAGGCTTTGGGATCAGATAGTCCTGGTAGTTTCAGAAACAGTAGATAGTTTCTGTGGTAGACTGACTGCATTAATGGCACCACATCTTCATCTCTACTTGTATCTATGTCCTTTGCTATGTACTGTACCTTTGCAGTGTCCTCCCACTCTGGGCTCAGACTTGTGAATGTTTTGGCCAATGGGATGTTAGCAAACATGACATAGAGGCTTGAAAAATGCTTGCTCTCTCTTGATCTTCTGATATTGCCATGACTACATGCATGGGTTAGCCCAGTTTAAGATGAGACACATAGAGTCAAACTGTCCCAGTTATGTCAGCCAAAATTCCCAGTTATTCCACCTGAGGTCATCCTGGATCAGCCAACACCCTGTTGAACCCCAGGCATGTGAACAAGCCTAGGCAAGATCATCCAAATCCGCCAAGATCAGCTGAACCCCACATATTCATGAGATAAGTAAAAATTTACTGTTGTATACAACTGAGGTTTTGTGGTTGACTATAATGCAGCATTATTGTGGCATTTTGAACCTTGGCTCAATTATTTACTAGATTTATGTCTATGGACAAGTCATTTAACATCTCAGAGTCTCAGTTTTTAAATTTATAAAATAGAGTTAATAATAGTTTGTTTCTACCTCATATAGTTGATATTGAGGTAAAGTGCCTAATATTTAATAAGGGCTCGCAAAAATTATTATTCATTCATTTATTCGAACAGCATTTTATTGATGATCTACACATGCCAAGAACAGTGCTGAGCCCTGGGAATACAAAGATGAATACTAAAGACTCCTTGAACCAATTATAGCCCCGATTCTGTTATCTGACCCTTTAAGACCTAGATTCTAGCTTGCTAGTATAAAGAATAATACCTTTTCACTTTCCATCCACCAAGCACTACCATATAGAGCTTTCCATGCTGTTCATTCATTTTTTCATCATTACTGATGCCCAGCAAGCATTGGTAGGATATAAGAATGAACATTATATTATATTGGGGATATAAGAATGAACAAGAAATAATCACTATCCTCAAAAAGTTCCCAGTGTAGTAGGTGAAAAGGCACATCGAGTCTGTGATTGTGATGAGTGTAATGAATGTTCTAATGTGCTGTAGAGTTACACAGAGGAGGAGACAGCTAAACTGTCTGAGCTGGGGTTGGGTAGCTTCCAAAGGCAGCTTCAGAGAGGAGGACATCCTTGAGCTGGATTTCAAAAACTGACTGTGTTAGCATACAGTATTTGTTTTTCTCTTTCTGACTTACTTCACTCTGTATGACAGACTCTAGGTCCATCCACCTCACTACAAATTTCATATGGAATCTAAAAAGAAAAGAAAATGGTTCTGATGAACCTAGGGGCAGGACAGGAATAAAGACACAGACGTAGAGAATGGACTTGAGGACATGGGGAGTGGGGAGGGTAAGCTGGGACGAAGTGAGAGAGTAGCATTGACATATATACACTACCAAATGTAAAACAGATAGCTAGTGGGAAGCAGCCGCATAGCATAGGGAGATCAGCTCGGTGCTTTGTGACCACCTAGAGGGGTTGGATAGGGACAGTGGGAGGGAGACGCAAGAGGGAGGGGATATGGGGATATATGTATATGTATAGCTGATTCACTTTGTTGTAAAGCAGAAACTAACACACCATTGTAAAGCAATTATACTCCAATAAAGATGTTAAAAAAAAAAACTGACTGTGGTTTTCCTAGGAGACTGAGGATGGAATGAGTGAAAGGGAAGATAATCCCCTTAGAATGCCCCCTGGATCCCCACCCAGAGGAAAGGACACAGGAGGAGGTGAGGTAGGAAAAGCAGGTGGTTACTTTGCATGTCTTTGCAAGGACTTTGAAAATTATCATGAAAATGATTGGAAGATACTGAGGGGTTTTAAGCCCCAATGCGAGAGCAAGTTGGGCTTTGAGGGAATGTATTTCACTAAACACTTAGAGGAGGAGCAATCCCTGTTAATGCCTGGACACACAGTTGATGTGATCAATAGTTAATGGTTGGTGATTGGGTCCATCTGGGTCCAAACAGAAACTCGAATGAGGGGATTCTCTGTTCTCTTTACACAACCTTTGAAGAATTACCCTCATAGTCTCGGAACTGAGGGTAGAATGGGATCTTCCACTGTGCTATACTATCAGCAGGATAGAGGAAGATGAAGGAATTTGAAATCTGGGCCTTGGTCTGGGAAGGAATAGATTTTAATTTCATGAGCTGCCTTTGAATCTGAAATGGGTGACCTGTTGTTTTGCTATCATAATTGTCCCACTTCTTTACTAAAGAGTACTGCAAGATCAATGCCCCACACTCACACTTTCTCATTAAGGCCCAAACACTGATACACTGGTCCAGAATCTGCAACACCTTTCATGACTTTCTTTGGAAGCTCTTTAAAAAAGTAGGCTGGTAGGTTGCTGCCATTGTAGGTGACGGAGTCACAGGTCACGATTCCTGGGTAGTACATCATCATCCTGGCAGCTATGTTGACTTTTTGACCAATGACTATAATAAGAAGGAGACAGAAAGGCAAAGAGTTGGGAGAAAACAGCCATTGAACTGAGTGTAATCTGAGGCATACTGTCCCCAAACGGCATTGTTACCCTTTACTCCCTTTGCCTCTCATGGATGACACAGCAATCTCACCTTCAACTACCCAGTTTCAACCAATGGCTATTTTAAAATACATAGGGAGTTAACTCATTTAGCCACCTGGGAGGCTAAGGGGATGATCT
The DNA here is from genome assembly GCF_003676395.1 of Aethalodelphis obliquidens. Classification (NCBI taxonomy): domain Eukaryota; kingdom Metazoa; phylum Chordata; class Mammalia; order Artiodactyla; family Delphinidae; genus Aethalodelphis; species Aethalodelphis obliquidens. Next base: position 12,512,159 of record NW_020837999.1, on the reverse strand, counting down.
GCTCAGGGATAGCAGGACCCTGAATATGGAGAGGATTCTGTTAAGTGGGATGGTGGACAGGACCTGAGGGCCCTCAGATGAGGTATACTTGGTCTTCTGCTACAAGAGAGATAAGCAGAAGCTTGGGCCTGGAACAGTGATCTCCAATTGGGTCTGCATGTTCCTGTGTATGAGCCTTCATTTAATTTTTTAAGAGTGAGTAAATGGGGCTGGAAGGAGTGTGTGTGTAGGATTGGTTTAGGGGATATTGTAAGAGGTAATACACTGTAGTGCACAGAGTCTGAAACCAGGTTATGCAGGTTTGGATCTCAGCTCTACCTCTAACTACTATATGTAAATTACTTGGGCAAAATACTTGAACTCTTCCATGCCTCAGTTTTCTAATCTGTAAAATGGGGTTGATAACAGTACCTCTCTCAGAAGGTAGCTTATGAAGATTAATGAGTTAATACACATAAAGAACTTCGAGAAGTGCTGGACTGCTAGTAAACCCTCAGTTAATAATACTACTAATTAGGTATTAAACGTTGCACTTTGACATAAACTTGAATATTCCTGATTAAGATATTCGTTTTTTAAAAACAGTTTATTATGGGGAAATTTGACCATACAATAAAGCATGGTATCATGAATCTATATACCCATCACCCAGTCCCCAAAACCATTAACCCGTGGCCAATCCCGCTCCATCCCCATTCCCATCCACTCTCCACTCTGTATTATTGTGAAGAAAATCTCAGATGTCGTATCATTTCAGACATAACTATTTCAGTTTTATATGTATTCAGTATTTTAGATGTATTATTTCTGAACATTTAAAACCGTAATAGCATTGAAGAGGAAAAAGCAGTGAAATCTTGAGATAACACCTACTTACTATTTCCTTTTGAGATTAGTACTATTTATCAGTAATGCCAATAGTCATAATTTTTAAGAAGCAGTCCTGGGGCTTCCCTGGTGGCGCAGTGGTTAAGAATCCCCCTGCCAATTCAGGGGATAGGGGTTCGAGCCCTGGTCCAGGAAGATCCCACATGCCACGGAGCAACTAAGCCTATGCGCCACAACTACTGAGCCTGCGCTCTAGAGCCCGCGAGGCAGAGCTACTGAGTCTGCGCACCTAGAGCCCGTGCTCCGCAACAAGAGAAGCCACCGCAATGAGAAGCCCGCGCACCGCAACGAAGAGTAGCCCCCGCTTGCCGCAACTAGAGAAAGCCCGTGCGCAGCAACGAAGACCCAAAGCAGCCAAAAATAAATAAATTAAAAAAAAAAAAGAAGCAGTCCTAACCTATCCCAGGAATTAAGAGGAGTAACCGTTTAATGTGAACAGAAAATTAACATAAAGGTCCATCGTCCCATGAGATTATGGCCCCCCATGGCTCCCCTCCTTTGACTGCATATTTCTTATACTCAATCATAGCCCCAGAAATGCATATTTGCAATCATTGAGCTGTCAAGGGGCAAAGCTATATGGCTTGGTTCCGTCTGGAAGACTGTAAACTTTCTGAACGCAGGGCCCACGTCTCACTTATTTTTGTCCTCCCTCCCACCAAGCCCAGTGGCAAGGCACAGTGTTTGCTGAAAGGAAGATGGAGATAAGTTAGCCCAGCACACCTGTGTACTCGTGCCTCACAGAGTGTCCAACGATTCCGCAGAAGACAATCCCGCTGGCCACGCCGATGGAAACAGTGCTGGCTCCGGGCAGAAAGAGAGTTGTGAGGAAAGAGACAAAAACAGTGAGGACAAAGAAGGCAGGGAGGGTGGGGACAAGGTGATGAATGGGATGGGGGAGGGGTGGGAAAGGATCTTCAAGAAATAACTCCCTTCCCTTTGTAGTTAGGTTAGGGCAATTGTACATGGCCTGGAGATGTAAAGGAGGGGCGCTTTGTGACTGAGAGCTAAGTTCTTAGAAGTGATAACTCAGTTCACTTTTCTGCTATTTTTAAGTATTCATCTGAGCTATTTTTCTGTAAAATAAGCTCATCACCCCAAATGGACTTTCAATATAGAATGACTTTGAGTAAACAATTCTAACTATCTTTTGTGGTTGCTAGAAAGAACAAGGTCATTGTTCTGAAAGGAAGTAACTCAGTGTGCGGCGTCAAAAGCTAACTTGGCTAATGCACACAGATGACTAGAGGCTGAGAAGGTGGAATATCTAGGGCAAGGGGTGCTACCTGTTAGAGCAGACCAGAGCGGGCCGCAAGTAGGGTCACTGGGGTGCTCAGCCTGGGGGAGCCTGAGGGCACTGGGCTCTTGGACAGCTGGGGTTGAGGATTGGTAAACATTAACTTGACAGTTTTGTTCAGTGGATCATCTTGGGGCCAGATCAATATATAAGTTTCTAACCCAAGGACTTACTTTATCTCCTAGTTATTAAAAATCAACTCAGGTCTCCAACATAGTTGGGAGTGCGACCTCTACCAGAAAGTAAGCCAGAGTAGAGAGAGACAACTCAGTTAGACTCTCTCTGGTACATTTGGACTTTTTAGGAGTATCCTTTCTCCACCTGGCCTTGACCATCCCCCGTCTGACTGCGTCGGGGCTGGGTTTGCTCACCCTACCTGTACATTAGGTGAGTAATGAATGCAGACATAAGGGCACCCAGGCAAGGACAGCCTTCTCCTGCCTCCCTCTTTCCTGATACTTGTCCTATCCCCCCATACCCTACACCAGGGTCAGGGACCAGACGGAATCAGTGTCTGGAAACACTCACTGGATCTTGTGGACGTGAGAGCAGAAGTCAAATATATCCACAGCACTTTCCAAGGCATGAGTGACCTCATCACGTGCCTTTTCCCCGGGAAAACCAAAGACACAGAGAAAGGAGCAGCCCTGTGAGGGAGAGAATCAGCAAACACAGCTGGTGGACAGTCAGCTTTAAACTGGACCAGCTAGAAGGCCCAGTGGAGGGTGGGCAGCAATTTTCACTCTCTGAAACAAATTTCATTGTGATTTCTCTCACACCCATTTTATTTTTAGCAAACTTCATGTAACTTCTAGTGCATCATCAACAGTAGCGCTTGAGCCTGAGAGGGGCTTGTTTTTGCTCCAGAGATAGTGGGTTGTACTGAGCTATTTGTGTGCACCCTCCTCTACTCTCTCCTGTGGCCAAGGTCTTAGGCTGCAAGGTACTAAGTTTCAGGCCAAGAAGCAGCACAGAGCAAAAGGTACCAGCTCTGGAATCAGAAAATCTGTGTTCTCAGGCCACTTCCCAAGTGTAGAAACTTGGACAAGTCAATTACACTCTATGAACTTCAGTTTATGAATCTGAAAATGGGTATAACCTAGACTTGCTGAGGTTGGTTTGACTACTGAAAATATTAATATATTATATATACATATTCACACATATATACACATATACCTTATAAACTCTAAAGTTCTTTTCAGATATTGTTATTATTCATTTTTCTTAAGGATAAAGGCTTAAGCTGGGAGTGGTTTTTCTCACAAAAAGTTAACTCTTTCAAGCAGAGAGTAAACTCTAAAACTTGGCACTTTTACTACCAGTCCCTTAAAAAATGATCTCAGACGCTGTTTTCTGTAAGAAAAGGGCATAATGAATAAAGCCCAATGAGTTAAAAATTTGAGTCTATGTATGTTATATCCTGATAAAATGCAAAAGAACAGTAAAATGCCTCAATGTCTTCAACCCTCTCCAAAAAGAAGCTGACCAAGAATCAAATCCTAGTTGGCGCTGGGTTCTGTTGTGATGTGCGAGGGAAGCCCTGAATCCAGGTCTGTGAAGAGACTAGAGGGCAGCCCCTTTGGGGCCACTGGTGGGTCTGCTTTGCCTGGAAATTCTGCCTAGTGGCTTGGGAAGGTCTCATGCTGGCAGTGAGACTAAGCACCTCTCATCTGCTGAGTGCTGACGTGAACTGGCATTGCAACAAGTGCTTCACACATATATTTTTTAAAACTTCCAACAATCATTTGAGGCAAATACTATCCCCATTTAAATAATATCCCTATTTTTATTCAGGAACAAACCAAGTCTCAGAGAAGTTCAATGACTTGCTAAGGTCACACAGCTGAGAATTGCTGGAGCCAGGAACTGTCTCTCCAGGAATTGTCTGGAGTGTCTGTTAGACACCGAAGACTGTTCTCTTAGGTTCTATGCTCTTTTCTGATGATACTCATGAATGAATATGGAAGAAAGTACTAGAGCACACTGTGCTGGAGGGCCCCACTCCCTCAGAAGCACAGAGTTTATTTTTCCTACAAAGAATTTGTTCTTTCTGCCTGGTTCTGGGACAACGTGTGTGAGTTACCCATCTTTGCAGCCCTAGCTTTCAGTGGCTATGAAATGCTCAATAAGTGCTTACTGAATTAGTGAATGAATGAGTGTGGGGCAGTAATTGAGTGCCCTGCTCTTAAGATACAGAAACACCTGAGATGGGGAGTCAATTTTTTTTTTTCTTTTTTTTGCGATATGCTGGCCTCTCACTGTTGTGGCCTCTCCCGTTGCAGAGCACAGGCTCCGGAAGCGCAGGCCCAGCGGCCATGGCTCACGGGCCCAGCCACTCCGCGGCATGTGGGATCTTCCCGGACCGGGACACGAACCCGTGTCCCCTGCATCGACAGGCGGACTCTCAACAACTGCGCCACCAGGGAAGCCCGGGGAGTCAATTCTCATGAGCACTTCTGTGATAATTTATCACATCATTTTTCTCTGAATTGAATAAGAGCAGATTGAAAACACTGAGAGCTAGATGTGACACCCACCACCCACCCACCCCAACTGATTAAGAAACTGAAAGGGGAACTGGAAGTGTACCTACGGCAGGTGGAGGTTATCGGAAATTACAGCTTCTGGGGTATGACGGTTACTAGAAACCTGACCTAAAATCTCTGGGAGATGCATTATACCCTGGGTTGCAGATATACGTATGTATAGTGAAAGCTAGTTGAACACAGGGGTTAAGAGCACAGACGAAGAAGGCACATTACCTGGGTTTGAATCCCAATCCACCATTTAATCTCATCTTGTCTCAGTAGCCTCATCTCTACCTAAACCTCCTCATCTGTCAACTGGGGACAATAAGAGCAGTACCTACCTCTTGGAGTAGTCATGAGGAGAAATGAGTGAAATATGTAAAGTGTGGAGAACAATGCCTGGCACGTAGTGAGTGCCATATCCACCACGTAAGCTGTAATTATAACTATGAATAAAGACTGATAGTTCTAGGTTAAAGGTGTCTATTCCCTCCCTCTCCCCCATGTCCACAGACATGAACGCTAACCTTAAATTATTGGTAGGTTCCCACACCTTTAGTGGGAAATTTACCTTGTCAAACATGAAGACTTTGTTGATTTGGCCTCGGAAGACCCTCAGGACAGAATTAATGTGCACGCAGGCATCCTGGATGGCCGAGCCTATGACTTCTGCTTTGTCTTGGTCCTTAAACACCAGGTTCACAAACACGATCGTCACTGGGCGAAGCTCAGACAGATAACCCCGAAGCTGTTTGTCATCAATCTGCAATTCAGAGGGAAGCTTTCCTTAACATGTGTCCTTGGCAGTGGCTCTTTCCTCCCAATATCACCCCTACACCCAAAATGATCACTGGGATAGAACTAGCCTTTTGAGGTTCTCTAGGGAAGCTGAAGTTATCAAAGTTGGGAGGTACAACACAGAAGAGGCAACCCAAAGTAAAAAAGATGGAAATGGAATGGCCTATCAAAATCCCTTCCAGGGCTTCCCTGGTGGCGCAGTGGTTGAGTCCGCCTGCTGATGCAGGGGACGTGGGTTCGTGCCCCGGTCCCGGAGGATCCCATGTACCGTGGAGCGGCTGGGCCCGTGAGCCATGGCCGCTGAGCCTGTGTGTCTGGAGCCTGTGCTCCGCAACGGGAGAGGCTACAGCAGTGAGAGGCCCGCGCACCACAAAAAACAAAGAAACAAACAAAACAAACAAAAAAAATCTCTTCAATGGAAACCTACACACCTGCTCATTTTTGGCCAGACACCACTCCCTTGCCCCAACTGCTAGCTCCCTCATGCCAATATGAGCCATCACAATAAAAAAAGGACTGCTGCTCTTTCGGCTCCCTTACAATGTAGGAATAAGAATAGCATGCTATGTAATTCAACCTTATGTTTTCAGAGAATATTTTCATATTCTACCCTATTTTATCCTCAAATGAAATAAAATCAGCATTATTATGCCCACTTTACTAATTAGATAACTGAGAGATGGTGAAATAACATAATTTTCCCAAGTCACATGGGGAAACAGTAGCAAACAAAAATGCAAATCTACAGACTTCTAGTCCAACATTCCATTTATAACATTCCCCTGCACAGGGAAAGGAAAGGAGGGTGTTCCCAAATTATCCCTGCCTATATCATCAGCCCTGAATTTTGTTAAATTAACTGCATAGCAAACCAATGGGGGAGAATCACTGCATTTTTTTCTCCCCCAAATAGCACAAAAGTGTCAAATTCTCCATTGGCTATATGAAACACATCTTCTGGATGAAAGAGGAAATTGTGTATAGGGAATCTTGCAGGCTGAGACAGTCCTGGTTTCATGTAATTTGAGACTTTTCATAAAAGATAATTTAATAATTTCTAACTCACCAATATGATAACTTTATGAGTTTTCAAATGAATTTCTTAAATAAGTGTCAATATTTAATATTAAATACATGATTTTAAATGTTAAATTAATTAATTAATTTAAAATTTATTCTATCAGGCCATGTGTTCTGAGTTTTGGTTTGGAAAATGCAACCACATCTCTGTTCTTTTTTTTTTTTTAAACATATCTTTCTATTATATGCCTACAACTCTCTGTTTTGTTTTACCTTGAATTTTTAGGGGTGCTTTTTATTTTTTTATTGTTATTATTTTAAAATTTTATTTTATTTATTTATTTTGGCTGCATTGGGTTTTCATTGTTGCACTCGGGCTTTCTCTAGTTGCAGCAAGGGTTACTCTTTGCTGCAGTGCACGCGTTTCTCATTGTGGTGGCTTCTCTTTGCTGCAGAGCACAGGCTCTAGGCGTCCGGGCTTCAGTAGTTGTAGCATGCATGCTCAGTAGTTGTGGCTCACGGGCTCTAGAGCACAGGTTCAGTAGTTATGGTACACAGGCTTAGTTGCTCCGTGGCATGTGGGATCTTCCCGGACCAGGGATCGAACCCGTGTCCCCTGCATTGGCAGGCGGATTCTTAACCACTACGCTACCAGGGAAGTCCCCACATCTCTGTTCTTGAAGTGCAGGGACAGGCCTTGATAAAGCTGTAAAAGGTTTCTCTTTTGCCTCCTTTCAGCCCCCTTAGCTGTTATATCTTCAGCTGGTGTTCGTCATTCCTACCCACAATTTTCACAGTGACTCACGGAGTCTCACATATCCCATTCCTGTAGACCTTGCTCTCAGCTGGTAACAGCTGAAGAGGCATAATGTGTTATATCTCTTAGAGGGAGGGAGGGGAAGAGGGGGTGGCTCTCTTGAGCTTCAAAAACCTTGAAGAGTCGAACAATTGCAGCCACTAAAGGGAGTGTTTCTAAATTGAGCAGAATGTGGAGGGGTGCATTCTGATAGCTCTTCAACCCATACTGTGAAGGCAGCTGCCCACTGATCAGGCTTGTCCTACAAAGATTTCCTCTAGGGCACAACTGCATTTTGATGGGATTAAGAATTAAAACAGCCATATACTAGAGGCAGTGTATAGACTGTGCAAAAAATGTAGGGTTCAGAGAGAACAGAGTTCAAATCCTAGGCACATTTGCTACTTTACAACCTCAGGAAAGTTCATGGCGTCCTCTGGGTCTCAGTTTTCTCACATATAAGGGATAAAAATACCTGCCAAGGACTATGAAGAATAAATATATGAAAGGGTAGAGGGACTTCCCTGGTGGTGCAGTGGATAGGACTCCGAGCTCCCAACGCAGGGGCACTGGGTTCAATCCCCGGTCAGGGAATTAGATCCCATGTGCATGCTGCAACTAAGAGTTCACATGCCACAACTAAGTAGCCCACCTGCCACAACTAAGACCCGGTGCAACCAAAAAAATAAATATGAAAAAAAAAAAAGGTGAACCACTTGGCTATAAATGTAGTTCAGATATATGTAGGCTATAAAAAGAAAGAAAGAAAGAGTAGAGTGTCTGGCATATGGTGAGTGCTCAGAAACAGTTATAATTTGCACAGATTAATGCATTTGAGAGAACCTAGATCTAAGGAAATGCAAAGGGAAAACTTTGGGGGCTGGAGGTAGCTCTGAGAGTTCTAATTATCTGTATTAACTTTCAAAGCTTAAGATCCAATTCAAGTGACTTAAGAGAAACAGTATCATTCATTTGACGTCTTTCTGCTATGTGGCCTATAGAAAGGGTAACCATATGTTCTTATATGCTTGGGACAGGTTCAGTTTGCCCAGTTGTGTAAGGCAACACAGTCTAGTTTACGCCTGTTGTCACAGTGTAATTATGAATAATGCTCCTTTAACTCTTAAAAGTATCCTGACGTGAACAATAAACTTTTCAGTCACCTAGGCATGGAGAATGTCAGCCCCACCTCTTTTTACTTCAATGAAACATTTTACGAGCTACTGATATTCTTGATCTTAACAGCTGTCCAAGATCCCTGACACACCAAAAGCCAATAAATTAAAATATGAAAATACCTGTTTCGATATGCTTTCCATCACATACTTTTGTAGGGACAACTCCAGTTCAGGATCGGACTCCAGCATGCAAGCAAGCCTCAGGAGGTCTAAGAGGGCAGAAGGAGGGGCAGGCTCAGAAAGGGAAGCTTGGCTCTGCAGTGCTAGAGAGAGGCACCTCCCAGTCCCCATTCCCCTGGGCAGTGGTCTTCACTGTTCAGTCAGGACACTCTGGGCTACCTAGTGGCCAAATAGGGCCAAGGGAAATCCAATGAGAAGTTCTCAGAAGTTGCAGGTTTCCCAAAATTCAGTTGCGTGTAGCTCAAAACCCTGCTCTAATTGTCATCACGCTTCAGAACTTAAGGAGACTCTCACCTCCATACTTGGCCTAAAAGTCTTGCCACAGGTGATGGGAATGGAGAGATGAGGGAATGCCAGTGGAGGACAATGGTGACAGAATGTAGGGGATGACAGAGTTGAAAGAGCAGCACAAGTAAGATTCAGGACACTGGCTTCTGATCTCAGGTTTGATACCAACTCACTGTGTGACTCTGGACAAGTCGCTTCACTGCCCTGGTTGATTCCTACTTCCTTGTCCAGGGAAAAAAAGCACTGGGGTTTCATTATCGCTATGGTTCTCGTTACTGTAATGGTTGATAGTTCCATACTCTAAAATAGACTGATAGGAGGTGGTAAGAATGAGCTTGAAGAAATCAAAAAGTGAGGGAGAAAGAAAGGATGATAGGCTTTTAGCAGGGAATAAAATAATGATAATGTGAAAAAAATAGTTGAAAAATAACAACGGAGTCTGAAAGGGATACAAATTACGAAGAAAATTTAATTTTAAAGTCTTTATGGAATATATTCAAAACCTAGTATATTTAAAACACCATGCTAGGCACTGTGTGAGGAAAAAAAGTCATCAGGAAACTTGGACTTTTTCCTGGAGGCACTGACTTATGGACATTCAAGTATAATATTTTTAGAAAATTTAAATAGAAAAGAGGCCAAATGGGCTAAAAGATTATAAAGACCAGAGAGATTCAGAGGAAGCAGGGGCCTAGACAAACTGGTTTAATCTGAAAAGGGTTAAAAGGAGAACTAGGGATTTTACTCAATCTTGAATGACTTACAGCTTTTTACTAGAAGGATTGAGGAGGGCATTCCTAGCAGAGGGAACCAAGTTGGTTAAAGTCAAGAATGAGCACAGTATGTTACTCTAGCCTGCCTGGAGCCCCATGTGAATATTGGAGATTAGCAAGAAATGACACTAAATAGACTGTGGAAAAAGGCAAAGAGCTCAGGAAGAGAGCAGGAGTTGTAAAGGTCTAGACCATTACGGTGGCAATGGTTATGGAGACAAAACTCATAAAGAATTTGGCTGGTTTTCGTTTCTGGTACCTGAGAGTAACTTCTAAACCTTTGGGATTTCCCAGTTAATAGGACTGTCTCTGTTATTCACTGTGGGCCCTTTGGACCACACCTGAATTTATGCTAATGAGATGATTCAGGTTAGGGGTCTATCTGGAAAGACCAAGCACATGATAAGAGGGGTGGGGCTTTGAGCCAGGTGATTAGAGCCTGACCTCCAGGACTTCTGAAGAGGGAATGGGGACTGGAGATTTAGTTCAATTGCAAGGCCAATGATTCAATCAACATGCCTACTTAATTAAACGCCAATAAAATCTCTGAACCCCCAAAAGCTTGGGTGAGCTTCCCTGGTTGGTAATCATACCTTGATGTGCAGGGAGAGTGATGTGTCCTGAGGATACAGAAGCTTCATGTTTGGGACTCTCCCAGACCTCACCCTATGTGTCTAGAGATAAATACAACACTGGTCTTCATTTGTATCCTTTATAATAAAGCCATCATTATAAGCATAGCACTTTCCTGAGTTCTGTGAGTTACAGTGAATTATTTATTGAACCTGAGAGCATTGTGGGAACCCTTGGATCTGTAGCCAATTGGTCAGAAGTGCAGGTGGCCTGGTGATCTCAGAGCTTGCAGCTGGTGTCTGAAATAAGGAGAGTCTTATGGAGGACTCCACCTATCTGTGCTAACTCCAGGTAATTAGCACCAGAATTGCACTGCACTATTGCAGTGACCAAAATAAGGCCAGAAGAAGCTCTTTATTGAAGGCATCATTAAGATCTAGGAGTTGGGATGGGATACAACTCAAGGAGTGTCACTAGACTTTCTCCATCCTTGGAGCTTTTGGGTTCTTGGCCTTTCCTGGTCAATATTCCTGCAGTTCCCCTCAGTGTCCCTCCCACCCCATTACCTACTGCAATTTTATAAAATTACAGTCTACTATTTGTGATGTTCAAAATATTCAAGACCTACACATAAATGATGAGAAAGAAAAATGATTCAAAGATGTTTCTGAAGTTTCTAGTTTGGATGAAGAAACAGTTTTTAGGGAGAGATAAGTAGCATAGAATTTGGACAATGTTGAAATAAATTTCTAGGCCCAAGATGGAGCTGTTCCCTGCCCAGGGTGCCATGTCAGCAAACCAAGACTTAGATAACGTTTATTTCCCTGTAAATGCTCCTCTTAACCAGAAATGCAATAATCCAGTCAGCCAATCCCCAAATGCCAAGCCAACTCTGGGCCTTCTCACCCCACACAAGACTAACTATATGACCCCACCCAACCAGATATTTTTCATTTGTCTCTTCCTTTATTCTTTGCCCTATAAAAGCTTCTTGCCCTCTGCACCATTTTGCAGAAGACTGTCTACTTCATGAAGTGTTAAAGTTTGTTTTGTGTCACCTAAATTGTCCTGCTTTCCTCCTAGTCCCAGCCCTGTGGAGTCATGGGGAAATCCAGCATAGATGAATGGTTCCACAAAATGTGGGTAGAGAAGACCAGACAGTCAAGGACAGATCCCTGAAATCATCAGCATTTAAGGAATAGAAAGGGCACTGAAAATGGGTAGTTTGAGGGGTAAAAGCAAAACTAGGAAAGAATCTTCTTGAAAGCAAGGAAAGAGGAGAAGGTAGTATCCAGAAAAAGAGAGTAATCTAAAGTCAAGCACCTAGTATGAGGCCTGAAGAGAGGTCAGCTGGTTTGGTAAGTTGATGGTTATTAGTGTCCTCATAGACAGGAGAAGTGGACAGAAGCTAGATGTGAGGGGCTCAAGACTGACAAGTAGGTGAACACATGCCCCCTCATCTCCGACGTGCATGTAATCAATGCTTATTAGGTGAATAAATAAATGAGAGGATAGAAGAAGAGGCAGAGACATATAGATTACTATTCTGAGAAGTTTGGTGGTGAAGGTTAGAAGGGAAAAGTAGGGTTCATAGAAGTTTTATTTTTTTCTTTTATCATGGAGAAGACTTACAGATGTTTGGACGACGAGGGAAGGAGTCATTGCCAAGGGAGAGGTAGAGGACCCGAGGAAGGTTGTGGGGAATGGGAAGGAGGTCCCTTTTGTGTGCTGCTGGGGCTGGGAGCTGTACTGAGGAGGCCAATCCCTTGTAATGGAGCCCCTGGCATTGGTATAAGACCCTACTGACCAATTGTAGAGGCAAAGGCTTTTGTCTATAGAGGGTACTTACCTTTGTGGTCACTAGAAGGATAATAATCCATGAAAGCCATACACCTTGTGAAAAACTCGTCAAAGTTAAAAGAAGGGGGTGGTTTTAAGAAATTAACCTAAATTGAAAAAGAAAAAAAGAGAAGTTTTTGGTTATTCTGAGGGCTGTCTGGTCCTTTGAATGTAATTTCTCAACAGAAAGGGCAGGGTGTATGCTTTTGAATATCCAGGACATGATAAACAGGGACTAGCATACTTAAACAATGAAGAGCTTTATTTGCATGTGACTACGTTAAAAATATCTCCGATCGGTCATTAAAATCTCAATCTTTGGTATATACACAGAGGGCCATTTCCAAGGGGCTGACCTGTATACTTTTCCAGTCTTAGAACTTTCTTTTTCTTTTTCTTATTCTTTTATAATATTTTAATTCAAATAAAGCCTGGTTAAACTGTACATCATTTCTTTCTTACAAGCGTAAAAAGACAAAGGGTGCTAATGCCCTGATACTGGTGTATCAGGAACAGCACCAGTAATAAGATTCATATCAAACCATGAACCCCAAGATATGATACATGGAGAATGGCACAACCTCACTTCTGTGACATTCTTGCCCCCCAAATGGATAACCTTAGTCCAATAATGAGAACCTATCAGGCAAAACCAGACAGAGGGACATACACTAAAATAACTGATTAATGCTCTTCTTACATGTCAAGGTCATAAAAGACAAGGAAAAACTAAAAAACTGTTTTAGAGAGTGCAGGAGGCTAGGTAAAAATAACAAAGTGTGGTGTGAGATCACGGATAGAGTCCTGGAACATTCTACTGAGGACTTTAGTGGGAAAACAGGTGAAATCCAAATAAGGCCTTTAATTAGTGAGTAGTATTTGCACCAATGTTAATTTTCAGGTTTTGACTATTGCACTCTGGTTATGAAGAATGCTAACATTTGGGGAAGCTGGGTAAGGGATATATGGAAACACTCATAGTATTTTTGAACTTTCTTGTAAGTCTAAAATTAATTTAAAAATTAAAAACAATTTTTAAAGGTATAAGGAACAATTGAAGAAGATGGGGAATGGGGGGCATTGCTATCACCCAGCTAGGTCATGCAGCTGGGATGTGTATTACTGGGAGAGTGAGTGGGGGAGGGCTGTGAGGGTTGTAGACTGATGCATACCTAGTACATTGTGTGTGTGAGGGTGAGGGGGCTTTCATCTTTGCCTTCAATTCCATGTGTTCACCATCTCTTCTTTCCATCTGCCAAGCAGTCTCATTCTTGTTTCATCTAGCAGCACAGCTCTGCCCCCTTTCTCTAATTGGCTATATCCCAAGGACAGTTCTGCTTATAGTTGGTCTTCAACTTAACTACAGTGCTTTCTACTAGGCAGGGCCTGGTAGAGACAGGAAAAGTCTCTTCCTTCACTAATCTTTGCTGCCCCTGCTCACCTCCAATCCTCACCCTCGGTGATTCCTCACACTGAGTTAGGAGAGTGTTGAGTAGAGAACCTGAAGGCCAATGGCAGCCGTCAAAACTACAACCTCTGCTCCTAGGGAATAGCCAGGAGACTCTTCCTTTCATTAAGCAAGGGCACTGTTCCCCCCAAAGGCCTCCATACCCAAATTCCACATCCTTAATTACCACGGAGAAGCCTGATCATTTCCTCTTTAACTCACCAGCCTTGGTTCCTCCCAGAGGAGGTGTTCTGGACCAATACTTTACTTATTTATTTATTTATTTATTTGGCTGTGTTGGGTCCTTGTTGTTGCATGCAGGCTTTCCTCTAGTTTCAGGGAGCAGGGGCTACTCTTCATTGTGGTGTGTGGGTTTCTCATTGCAGTGGCTTCTCTTATTGCGGAGCACGGACTCTAGGCGCCCGGGCTTCAGTAGTTGTGGCATGCAGGCTTAGTAGTTGTGGCTAATGGGCTTAGCTGCTCTGTGGCATGTGGGAATCTTCCTGGACAAGAGCTTGAACCCATGTCGCCTGCATTGGCAGGCGGATTCTTAACCACTGTGCCACCAGGGAAGTCCCTGGACCAATACTTTTTAATCTAACCCAGATTGACCCCATCCAAGTCTCCAGCCTGGAAGCTTCATGGAACCAGTGGCTTCCCAGTGGCTTTTCTGACAGGAGGCCCCTGGCACAGAATGGCAGAACTTTCTGCAAGTGACAGGATCACACCTACCTTTACTGCTCTCTGATCTGGAATCCTCTCAATTTCAATCATGCTCCGGTCACAGAGCTGCCAGCAGTTTGGTGATAGAATGACATCATTCATCTGCGCCATGTTCTGCGCCAGGCGTACGTCATCCACCGCCTGACCAATCACTAGGAAGTAGTTTCGAGTTTCATCTCCAAAGACCAACATGGTGATGTGGCCGGCAGCCAGGCCTGGCAAGAAGGCAAGCAATGGATTTGCATGAGAAGTTCTGGCTTGGTCCCCAGCAGCATGAGTTCTTGGACAAATCAGAATCTTGAGCATCCCAGAGCAAAATCTAGTTTCTAAAATTTTACATGGAAATCAGAGCAGTCTATTCTGGGCCTGGCCCTTCCCAAACTCCTTTTCTCCCAAAGCTAGCAAGTTACCTACTTGTTTTCACCTTTCTATGACATTTAGCTCCCTAGATATCTGGCCCTATCAGTCCCCAAAGTTATTTTATCGTTTCTTCAATTTTTTTATACTTTGACTTATTTACACTTCTTATTTATACAGAGGACAGTTTTAATGGTTTCTGTTTGGGAACAACTTGCATTTTATCAGAGATTGAGGCTCTTGCTGAAAAGAAGCACTTAGGGTGAAATTTCAGGCAACAGCCAGAGAAGAAAAGGTAGGGGAAAGGAACAGGCATTTTGACCATCAAGTTCTATCCCAAGAATGTGTCCTCCAGTTGTTTTCAAGTTGGGAGCTGAAGGTTTTGGTACCAAAGCAACAGAAGAGAGAATGTTGTAAAATATGACATGTATGTGAAATGTATGTATACATGAACTGTAAGTGATACACAGTTCTTTTAAATGACTATAATTAACATAATCAAAATTTGGTGTTTTTTTTTTTTTGCGGTATGAGGGCCTCTCACGTTGCGGAGCACAGGCTCCGGACGCGCAGGCTCAGCGGCCATGGCTCACGGGCCCAGCCGCTCCGCAACATGTGCAGTCCTCCCAGACCAGGACACGAACCCGTGTCCCCTGCATCGGCAGGCGGACTCTCAACCACTCCGCCACCAGGGAAGCACCAAAATTTGTTTTTTATCTTCGCTCTCTGCCATGCTGATTTGTCAAAGCTGATTTCCCCTGATATATACATATGGTTTTTTTTCCCTCTGAAACATACTGATGCTTAGGCTTGTTAAAAGAAAAGTTACTGCAATAGAATAGAAACAAAAATAAACGAATGGGACCTAATCAAACTTACAAGCTTTTTGCAAAGCAAAGGAAACCATAAAAACAAACAAAAAACAGAAAAGATGACCTACGGAATGGGAGAAAATATTTGCAAATGATGTGACAGACTAAGGCTTAATCTCCAAAATATACAAATGGCTCATACAACTCAACAACAAAAAAACAAACAACCCAACTGAAAAATGGGGAGAAGACCTTAAGAGACATTTCTCCAAAGACATACAGATGGCCAGTAGGCGCATGAAAAGATGCTCAACATCAGGAATTATTAGAGAAATGCAAATCAAAACTACAATGAGGTACCACCTCACACCAGTCAGAATGGCCATCATTAATAAGTCTACAAATAACAAATGCTGGAGAGGGTGTGGAGGAAAGGGAACTCCTACACTGTTGGTGGGAATGTAAGTTGGTTCAGCCACTATGGAAAGCACTGTGGAGGTTCCTCAGAAAACTAAAAATAGAATTACCATATGACCCAGCAATCCCACTTCTGGGCATATACCTGGACCAAACTATAATTCAAAAAGATACATGCACCCCTATATTCATAGCAGCATGATTCACAATAGCCAAAACATGGAAACAACCTAAATGCCCATCGACAGATGAATGGATAAAGAAGATGTGGTACATATATACAATGGAATACTACCCAGCCATAAAAAAGAATGAAATAATGCCATTTGCAGTAACATGGATGCAACTAGAGATTATCATACTAGTGAAGTAAGTCAGAAAGAGAAAGACAAATACCATATGATATCACTTATATGTGGAATCTAAAATATGGCACAAGTGAACCTATCTACAAAACAAAAACAGACTCATAGACATGGAGAACAGACTTGTGGTTGCCAAGCGAAGGACTGGGAGTTTGGGATTAGCAGATGTAAACTATTATATATAGGATGGATAAACAACAAGGTCCTACTGTATAGCACAGGGAACTATATTGAATATCCTGTGATAAACCATAATGGAAAAGCATATAAAAAAAGAATGTATGTGTATAAGTGAGTCACTTTGCTGTACAGCAGAGATTGGCACAGCATTGTAAATTAACTATACTTCAATTTTAAAAATTTTTAAATAAATAAAATTAAATTAAAAAAAAAGAAAAGGTACTGGAACCACTTCACTTCTCTAACAGCCAATCAGCATACACATGAAGGGTCCCCATCATTTTCCAAGAAGGATAATATGTCAAAAATCTCCAGGTGTTAACTTGGAAAAATAAGATTCAGTATTATAACAACTTTGATTATTTTTTCAACAGAAGATTTAACTAATTTGGAAATTCTGAATAACCTAAAGAAAACTGAGAAGCAGTTAATTGGATAACCTCTGATCTTCTCATCATCTATGATACTGGAGAATTATAAAGTTTACAAAGTTTAGTTAGGCAAAAGCTAACGTCAACAGCATCAGCTGTAACTCATCATTTACACTTCTCAGAATCTCATTCCCCACCTGTGAAATCCTTTGATGCCTGTACCTCAGGACTGTGGTGAAGTGGAAATGACATAGTGTAATGTCTGCAACACAATTGGAAATATGTGTGATTGCTATTGTACGTGTGAATTTAAGAAGCCCTCTGTTAAGTGGAGCTGTGTCGCAGGTTGAACTTTTAAGCTTTTCTTGCACATGATTCTTATGAAGTGGGGGAGGACCAGTCTTACGACATTGCTGAATCTATGTAATCACAAGCTGCTGCCTGTTGTGCTTAATGATACATATTGTGGACAGAAGCAAGACCTAATCATAATAACAGCAATAGTAACGATAAAGACTATTTTGTGGAGTGGTGACTATGTGCCGGGTACTATACTAACCACTTAAATTTACTTTTTTGTAAGTCCATGGGGTAGATATTAGTTCTCTTGACTGATAAGTGAGGGAACCAAAATTCACATTCTGGTTAACCTAATCCAAAGTTCAAGACAAGATGGTGGACCTGAGTCACAGTGTTCTACTGTTTTCTCTTTACCGGGGAGATGCCTCAGGAGTCAGGACCTATATCCAAACTGCTATAGCATCTCTTCTTTCTCAAGAGCTTACCTATCTTGACTCGGACATCCAGGCCTTCTTCAGACTTCTGGGTCTCAAACAATCCATGGATCTCCAGGCTACATTTAATTACCACCGTGATGATGTTTTTCAGTTGCCTCCGCTCCACCTTCCACAGGGCTAGCAGAGCATCACCTTGAAAAGAAAGACACACCAGAGGTCCTGACCTGCCCTGGGGGCCAGTCTATTTTGTATGAAATCTGTACAGAATTATGCTTCAAACATTTCTCCACCCGGTCTGCTGGCCACTGTTTTCTCTGAGATGCTTCCTTTGTCAGAGCACAGGCCCCTTGGCATTCCTTTCTTACCCCTGCTATGTCGGTAAGCCCCCATACCTGCAAATTTTAAGATGTCTCCTCCAAAAATCAACACTTCTGAGAAAAAAAAAAAAAGAAAAGAAGGTAAAATCAAACTCTGGTTTCTTTCTTTCTTTTTAAATTATGTAAGTTTCAGGTGTACAGAATAACTTTGATTTCTTAAAGCTAATAAAAGGAATCTACTCTTCAACAGTGGGATAGAAATTAGGTCAAGAGAAGAGCAATTCAGAGAATAGGTTTATACTAAAGATGTCATCTCAGACAAGGCATTTAAACCCATTTGAGTCTCTTTCCTCAACTGCAGAATGAGAACAGTGAACTAAATTATGTACCTGCTCTGTTTTTGTGAATGGGAAAAGATAGGAATGAAGACGGTGGGATTGCTGAGGAGGCTTAAGGACAGCTATCCTACTCCCATGATAATGGGACGTTCTTCACTGATCTATGTATGTTATGAGCAGGGGCTTGAGTGAGCGTGGGTGAGTACATGAGTGACAGGACTCCATAAGAACTGAAAATCAGAAAAAACCCACAACTATGGTCAACTTGGGTTTTGTTTATTACCAACTTGCATTTTGTTTATTTAGGCTTTCTGACATAAATGGACATTTTTCCTCTTATTTCTGCATCATCACAAATTTGTTGAGCACCGTTGTGCTGAGTGTAATGCAAAAAGGAATTAGATACAGTTTCTGCTTTTAATGACAATCAAATTTTATCTAGCGGGTGATATTAAGATATTACTAGGGAACTCAGAGCCTGATAATGGACTAGACCTAAGATTTACCTTAATAGAATAAATCCTTTTCTTCATGAATAGTTTGAATTAATAATGCAAACAATAATGCAAATAAGTCCTACAAGTTGGTAGGCAGAGGTTGAAAAGGAGACCAAAGTTTCAGTCAGCTGAAGTACTTCAGAATCCATTATTAGGACACAAATTACTGACAAGTTGATTGTAAATCACTCATGTATTCATACCATATTCTCTTAATGACTGTGTTTGAGTTATATTGATGCTAGTTTTTTGGAGTTATTGAATATAACTAAAATAATTACTACTACGGTTCTTTTAAAAGTAGTCTCTAATTTAGTTTTGTAACTAATGCAAAACTAATCCCTCAAATAGTCTGTGTTAATGAGGTTTGATTGCATTCCTTCATTTGTACTGTATTATATTTCAAAAAGACTAGTTTCATACACATTTCATGGAGACAATGAAGAATGCTAAGCAACAGTACTTTATCAGGTTATAACCACCAAATACAGAAAAACAATGAATTGAAATATGCTTAAGCCAGAAACCTATGGGGACACTTACTCTCCACTATTGCACTTATATAGTGGTTGAGGATCTCCACCAACTGCTCAGCCCCTCTGTCCATGTACATGGCTGTGCTGAACTTCTCAGTCATTGCAGTAAAACCTGTAACAAATGTGCAGCTAGTTTCCTTGTGTGCTGGGAGGAACTAAACAGTCAGGAGAAGAGGACCACACTGGTGAGCAGTGGGCCTCAGCTTTTAAGAACTGGCAGGGTTTCTTTTAAATGATCTATGTGGCTGGTCAAGTGTCAGATATTGGGTCTTCTCTATTTATTATTTTAGGGATCAGGGAAAGGCACCAGATAACTCTTCCCTCCTAATTTCTCAACTTGTACAGGGATGACTGCAGTTTCTTTAACTGGATATAGAACTTTCATTTCATGGTAATGAAAACTCATAAAATTCAAAGACTTCTGAAGAGGTGGCAAGTTTCCTGTTAAGCTGTAAACAACATCTGGAGAGGCCATTTCCTGAGGTCAATTTTGCCTGGGATGCTGTTGGGTGTGGGGGGTTGAGTCAGTTGGGACAGGGCCATTGGAGCCTGAAGTTCCAGGCCTGGGACGTGGACATCTTAAAGATTTGCCCATTACTGGACATGCTGGGTAAGGGAAGAAGAAAGGGAGCCAGGTCCACGGGTTATCCCTCCTCCCTCCAGTTTTCTCAGTAGGAATATTTGCAGTAACAGCACAAAAACTCGAAAATGCCGCCCCCCCCCCCCCCCCGCCCCCACTCAGCAGTCAAGCTCTGCATGTAATTCCGATTCAAGCCTGTTGTTCCCCCACATTAAACATCCCTTTTGTGCTTGCCTGAAATATCAACAAACATCAAGACTCCGTCAAAATAATCCACAGAAGGTCGCTCTGGAGAAAAATCTCCATAGACAATGAGGTCCGGTAAATGAGCTGCTATTTTGACGATGGACCGATCCTGTGATTCATGTTCTCTTTGAGTGCTCATGTTAAGGCAGATGTTCAGGGTTGTATGGTCACCGCAGACAGTCCCCAGATAGACCTTCTGGAAAGCAAAGCTGAGAATGGTGGCAATCTGACTTACATTCATTCACTCACTTTCCTATTTCTTTCTTCCCTTTTGCTTTGTCTAACCTGTGGACTGCTTATTTAAGTGGTTGAGGTGATAATGGCTGAGTTGTTGACCATGCATTTCCGTGAAGGGGTGAGCCCTCAGGGTACAAGTGCTGTGGTAGAGGGGCCAGTAGTACTAATCCCTCCGTCCAAGCCCCTTTTCCTTCTGTCCACATGTCTCCACTTTCCCTCTCCCTCCCTTTTGGTCTCTCATCTTTTCTCTCTCCTTTTTGAAAATTAAAAGAGAAAGTGTAGACATGAGTTTATGTTTGTGGATATTTATATAAAGGTGAGTAGCAAAGTGGAGTATTATATATAAGAAAGAGATTGTTTTAAGGTATAGGTGTAAAGAAATAGAGAGAAAGAATTAAAAGGTGTGTGTGTGTGTGTAAGACTTTAAACTGTAAGTGGGAGGAAATATTGAAATTTTAATGTGTTACGCAGTTAGCTTTGAGAAAACTAGGATTTCCTAAGGCGTTCATTTAGCTGCTGGGGCTGACGAAATGATCATGCCTGAATGTTGTAAAAATCATGCTCTACCACCCTGAACAGGAATAGCATACCCAGTATTTTCAGAGCAATTCAAGTTCTTGGAATAAGTGATAAAGATACTAAGTGAATTAAAAAAAAAAAAAAAGGAGGAACTGATAACTCACCAACATGGAGGACCTGCTTAGTAATTTCAACCAAACATAGGTCATGTTGGGGTACATAAGAGTATTAGAAGGAAAAAGTGAGTTAACATATATCTTAGACTTCAGGAAAGCATTTTTTTTTTAAATCAGGGAAAACATTAGTATATTAGTATATATAACAAACAAAAAAAACAAACCTTAAAATGGATAGAAACCTCTAAAAATGGGTACTAAATATTAAGTATTAGATAATCTTTAAAAGGAAAAACATTGGTAAATGCAAATGTTAAGAAGTGAACAAAAGGTAGAAGGAGAAGCATATAACTAAGGTTAAAAAAAATAAAAGTATCATTAAAACACAGCATGTGCTAGGAACAGTCAACAGATAACAAATACATCAAATAAAATATTTCAGAGAGTGAATTTGATAAATGCTATATGAATTTATCAAAGAAGGGTGTGAGAATGCCCAGAATGAACTGAGACTTAGGAAAAATGATGAAGTTAAGAAAACCCAGAGGGACTTTTAGGTTTTATTGAAAGCAAGGTAATTAATAAAAGAGGAATAAGGACAAAGCTTAACTATGATGTACTACACAGCTCTTCTTTTGTTTCTGTCTTCTCCACTATGGAGAATTGAAAATATAACAAATATTGACAAGAAAGAGTTGAAGTCCAAGATAAGAAAGCAGTGATAAAAAACTAGTCATTTAAATTCAAGTAGCCATTCCCAGATAACCTATATCCACTGAAATATATGGAAGAACTGACAGATGTAATGTCAGTAATCTCAAAGAATAATGTAGAATGAGAGAGAGGTTGGAAAACTAGAGACAGGTACGTTCTCTTCTGAATTTCAAAAGATGAGACTACATGTGGATTCCTGAAAACATCATCTGGTAAACGTGATGTATCAGTCAGTATAAGCTAGGTTTTGCTTCATTAACAAAAAAATCCAAAATCTCAATGGCTTGAAATAGCCAATGCTTATTTCTTATTCATTTCCTGCTGGTGCTACATGTCCATTGTAGGTTGTCTGAGGCCCTACTCTATCGTTGCCTTCACTTTGGGACACAGGCTGGGACATTTTGGTTGTGGAGACAGTGGGAAAAGAGGATTTGATTGCAGACTCTTTCTTAAAGTGTTTTCCCAGAAGCGATATATTTCACTTCCACTCAAATGACATTGGCCAAAGCAAGTTATGCAACATATCTAATTTCACCTAAGTGGGAAAGTGCAATTCTACCATGTGTGCAGTGAGAGTGAGAGCTGGGATATTTGTGAGTTATCATACTTGATAATATGTGAGCACTTAATCAGTAACAGGTGATTAATCATACTTGATAATATGTGAGCACTTAGTCAGTAACAGGTGATTAAAAGTAGTCAAAAGGGATTCAGAGCTGAGAACAAACTAGCCTTATTTCCTTTTTTTTTTTTTTTTTTTGCGGTACACAGGCCTCTCACTGTTGTGGCCTCTCCCGTTGCGGAGCACAGGCTCTGGACGCGCAGGCCCAGCGGCCATGGCTCATGGGAGCAGCCGCTTTTCCCGCACCGGGGCATGAACCCGTGTCCCCTGCATTGGCAGGCGGATTCTCAACCACTGCACCACCAGGGAAGCCCATATTTCTTTTTCTGATTTATTAAACTTTAAAATCAAGAGAATGCTGTTGACAAAGTATATCTTGACTTTAACAAGGCATTTGGCCAAATTTCTCACATCTTTGTGGGTAACATACAAAATTATAGGAGTGATGAAAATATAGTTAGTTGGTTAACAATTAGACCTAAAGGATATTGATTTGTGTTCTAGTGTCCATTCAGAGGGGGCCTCCATGAGTGTGCTAGAGGACTCAGATAAAGATATAATTGGAAGGAGAGCTAATGTACTGAATGATAGAATCAGGATCTTAAAATATTTTAATTGACTGAAATAACAATGAAGTTTTGGAAGAATAAATGCAAATAAGTGCTGTGCTTAGAATTTTAACAAAATCAAATGCATAAGCATGTGGTGTAAAAGACTAGATTTACTGCAAATCCAATGTTATCTTTTAAAAAACTTACTTATTGAAGCATAACATATGCACAGAAAAATGCAAAATTCCTAACTGGTAGCTTGATGAATTATTATAAAGTGAACAAATCCATGTTCTCTACTCATATCAAGAAAGAACAGTACTTCCCCAGTGGCGGGTTGAGAGTCCGCCTGCCAATGCAGGGGACATGGGTTGGAGCCCTGGTCTGGGAGGATCCCATATGCTATGGAGCAACTGGGCCCATGCACCACAGCTGCTGAGCTTGCACTCTGGAGCCCGTGGGCCACGACTGCTGCGGCCCGTGCGGCTGGAGCCTGTGCTCTGCAACGGTGGAGGCCACCGCGGTGAGAGGCCTGCACACCGTGGCGAAGAGTGACCCCAGCTTGCTGCAGCTGGAGAGAGCCTGCACACAGCAGCGAAGACCCAACACAGCCAAAATTCATTCATTCATTCAAAAAACAAATAAGGAACATGACCAGCACTACAGAAGCCTGTTTCATATTATCTCCCGCTCATTCCCCCGTCTCCCCAAAGATGACCTATCTCCTGATTTCTAGCACCATAGATCATTTTTACCTTTATTTTTTAACTTTATATAAATGGAACCATATATACTTTCTTATTTTTTCTCAATTGTTTGTGATGTTTATCCATGTTGTTGTGTGTATAGAGTACACATTTATTTTCAGTGCTGTATGATATTGCTTGACTATACACAAATTATTTATCCCTTCTACTACTGACCTATGGGTTGTTTCGTTTTAGGCTATTAGAAATAATGCTGCTAAGAACATCCTTGTACATGTGTTTTCGTAAACACATGTATGCATTTCACTTCGGCATATACCTAGGAGTGGAACTGCTGGGTCAATTTACACCCCACAAGCAAGATGTGAGAAGTCAGAAGCTCCATAACCCAGCTAACATTTGCTACTGTCAGTCTTTTAAAATTTTGGTCATCTTGGTAGGTGAGTGGTGTTATCTGTGGTTTTGTTTCCCTGGTGGTACTAATGAAATTAAGCACCTTTTCATATGTTTATTGGCCATTTGGATGTAATGCAAATCTTATGGTAGTAAGCAGTGTTCATATCTGATTCGGAGTATTGGGTTTAGTTTTGCCCACTTTATTTGAAGTTCATGGACTATGGAATGTGAGGAATGATGGGAGAGATTGGAAATATTGTCAGATGATGACACTTGGGTAAAAATGGCCATTGTCTTCCGGTATTTATTTATTATTATTTTTTTTAATTTTTATTTTATATTTTTTACATCTTTATTGCAGTATAATTACTTTACAATGGTGTGTTAATTTCTGCTTTATAACAAAGTGAATCGGTTGTACATATACATATGTTCCCATATCTCTACCCTCTTGCATCTCCCCCCCCCCATCCTACCGCTCCAGGTGGTCACAAAGCACCGAGCTGATCTCCCTGTGCTATGCAGCTGCTTCCCACTAGCTATCTACCTTACGTTTGGTAGTGTATATATGTCCATACCTCTCTCTCGCTTTGTCACGCTTACCCTTCCCCCTCCCCATATCCTCAAGTCCATTCTCTAGTAGGTCTGTGTCTTTATTCCTGTCTTACCTCTAGGTTCTTCATGACATTTTTTTTTCTTAAATTCCATATATATGTGTTAGAATACGGTATTTGTCTTTCTCTTTCTGACGTACTTCACTCTGTATGACAGACTCTAGGAATATCCAACTCACTACAAATAGCTCAATTTCATTTCTTTTTATGGCTGAGTAATATTCCATTGTATATATGTGCCACATTTTCTTTATCCATGCATCCGATGATGGACACTTAGGTTGTTTCCATCTCCTGGCTATTGTAAAAAGAGCTGCAATGAACATTTTGGTACATGACTATTTTTGAATTATGGTTTTCTCAAGGTATATGCCCAGTAGTGGGATTGCTGGGTCATATGGTAGTTCTATTTGTTGTTTATTAAGGAACCTCCATAGTGTTCTCCACAGTGGCTGTATCAATTTACATTCCCACCAACAGTGCAAGAGGGTTCCCTTTTCTTCACACCCTCTCCAGCATTTATTGTTTCTAGATTTTTTGATGATGGCCATTCTGACTGGTGTGAGATGATATCTCATTGTAGTTTTGATTTGCATTTCTCTAATGATTAATGATGTTGAGCATTCTTTCATGTGTTTGTTGGCAGTCTGTATATCTTCTTTGGAGAAATGTCTATTTAGGTCTTCTGCCCATTTTTGGATTGGGTTGTTTGGTTTTTTGTTATTGAGCTGCATGAGCTGCTTATAAATTTTGGAGATTAATCCTTTGTCAGTTGCTTCATTTGCAAATATTTTCTCTCATTCTGAGGGTTGTCTTTTGGTCTGGTTTATGGTTTCCTTTGCTGTGCAAAAGCTTTGAAGTTTCATTAGGTCCCATTTGTTTATTTTTGTTTTTATTTCCATTTCTCTAGGAGGTGGATCAATATGGATGTTGCTGTGATTTATGTCATAGAGTGTTCTGCCTATGTTTTCCTCTAAGAGTTTGATAGTTTCTGGCCTTACATTTAGGTCTTTAATGCATTTTGAGCTTATTTTTGTGTATGGTGCTAGGGAGTGATCTAATCTCATACTTTTACATGTACCTGTCCAGTTTTCCCAGCACCACTTATTGAAGAGGCTGTCCTTTCTCCACTGTACATTCCTGCCTCCTTTATCAAAGATAAGGTGACCATATGTGTGTGGGTTTATCTCTGGGCTTTCTATCCTGTTCCACTGATCTATCTTTCTGTTTTTGTGCCAGTACCATATTGTCTTGATTACTGTAGCTTTGTAGTACAGTGTGAAGTCAGGGAGCCAAATTCCTCCAGCTCCGTTTTTCGTTCCCAAGATTGCTTTGGCTATTCGGGGTCTTTTGTGTTTCCATATAAATTGTGAATTTTTTTGTTCTAGTTCTGTGAAAAATACCAGTGGTAGTTTGATAGGGATTGCATTGAATCTGTAGATTGCTTTGGGTAGTAGAGTCATTTCCACAATGTTGATTCTTCCAATCCAAGAACATGGTATATCTCTCCATCTATTTGTATCATCTTTAATTTCCTTCATCAGTGTCTTATAATTTTCTGCATACAGGTCTTTTGTCTCCTTAGGTAGTTTTATTCCTAGATATTTTATTCTTTTTGTTGCAGTGGTAAATGGGAGTGTTTCCTTGATTTCACTTTCAGATTTTTCATCATTAGTGTATAGGAATGCCAGAGATTTCTGTGCATTAATTTTGTATCCTGCTACTTTACCAAATTCATTGATTCACTCTAGTAGTTTTCTGGTAGCATGTTTAGGATTCTCTATGTATAGTATCATGTCATCTGCAAACAGTGACAGCTTTACTTCTTCTTTTCCGATTTGGATTGCTTTTATTTCCTTTCCTTCTCTGATTGCTGTGGCTAAAACTTCCAAAACTATGTTGAATAAGAGTGGTGAGAGTGGGCAACCTTGTCTTGTTCTTGATTTAAGTGGAAATGCTTTCAGTTTTTCACCATTGAGGACGATGTTGGCTGTGGGTTTGTCATATATGGCCTTTATTATGTTGAGGAAAGTTCCCTCTATGCCTACTTTCTGCAGGGTTTTTATCATAAATGGGTGTTGAATTTTGTCGAAAGCTTTCTCTGCATCTATTGAGATGATCATATGGTTTTTCTCCTTCAATTTGTTAATAAGGTTGATCACATTGATTGTTTTGCGTATATTGAAGATTCCTTGCATTTTTGGAATAAACCCCACCTGATCATGGTGTATGATCCTTTTAGTGTGCTGTTGGATTCTGTTTGCTAGTATTTTGTTGAGGATTTTTGCATCTTTGTTCATCAGTGATATTGGCCTGTAGTTTTCTTTCTTTGTTACATCCTTGTCTGGTTTTGGTATCAAGGTGATGGTGGCCTCGTAGAATGAGTTTGGGAGTGTTCCTCCCTCTGTTATATTTTGGAAGTGTTTGAGAAGGATAGGTGTTAGGTCTTCTCTAAGTGTTTGATAGAATTCGCCTGTGAAGCCATCTGGTCCTGGGCTTTTGTTTGTTGGAAGATTTTTAATCACAGTTTCAATTTCAGTGCTTGTGATTCATCTGTTCATAGTTTCTATTTCTTCCTGATTTAGTCTTGGCAGGTTGTGCATTTCTAAGAATTTGTCCATTTCTTCCAGGTTGTCCATTTTATTGGCATATAATTGCTTGTAGTAATCTCTCATGATCTTTTGTATTTCTGCAGTGTCAGTTGTTACTTTTCCTGTTTCATTTCTAATTCTATTGACTTGAGTCTTCTTCCTTTTTTTCTTGATGAGTCTGGCTAATGGTTTATCAATTTTTTTAATCTTCTCAAAGAACCAGCTTTTCGTTTTATTGATCTTTGCTATTGTTTCATTTCTTTTTCATTTATTTCTGATCTGATTTTTATGATTTCTTTCCTTCTGCTAACTTTGGGGGTTTTTTTGTTCTTCTTTCTCTAATTGCTTTAGGTGCAAGGTTAGGTTGTTTATTCGAGATGTTTCCTGTTTCTTAAGGTAGGATTGTATTGCTATAAACTTCCCTCTTAGAACTGCTGT
Organism: Aethalodelphis obliquidens; assembly: GCF_003676395.1. NCBI lineage: Eukaryota > Metazoa > Chordata > Mammalia > Artiodactyla > Delphinidae > Aethalodelphis > Aethalodelphis obliquidens. The sequence continues at coordinate 12,484,570 of NW_020837999.1, read as the reverse complement.
TGCTGCATCCCATAGATCTTGGGTCGTCGTGTCTCCATTGTCATTTGTTTCTAGGTATTTTTAAATTTCCTCTTGATTTCTTCAGTGATCACTTCGTTATTAAGTAGTGTATTGTTTAGCCTCATGTTTGTATTTTTTACAAATCTTTTCCTGTAATTGATATCTAGTCTCAAGGCTTTGTGGTCAGAAAAGACACTTGAAAAATTTCAATTTTCTTAAATTTACCAAGGCTTGACTTGTGACCCAAGATACGATCTATCCTGGAGAATGTTCCATGGGCACTTGAGAAAAATGTGTATTCTTCTGTTTTTGGATGCAATGTCCTATAAATATCAATTAAGTCCATCTTGTTTAATGTATCATTTAAAGCTTGTGTTTCCTTATTTATTTTCATTTTGGATGATCTGTCCATTGGTGAAAGTGGGGTGTTAAAGTCCCCTACTATGAATGTGTTACTGTCGATTTCCCCTTTTATGGCTGTTAGTATTTGCCTTATGTATTGAGGTGCTCCTATGTTGGGTGCATAAATATTTACAATTGTTATATCTTCTTCTGGGATCGATCCCTTGATCATTATGTAGTGTCCTTCTTTCTCTCTTCTAATAGTCTTTATTTTAAAGTCCATTTTGTCTGATATGATAATTGCTACTCCAGCTTTCTTTTGGTTTCCATTTGCATGAAATATCTTTTTCCATCCCCTTACTTTCAGTCTGTATGTGTCTCTAGGTCTGAAGTGGGTCTCTTGTAGACAGCAAATATATGGGTCTTGTTTTTGTATCCATTCGGCCAATCTGTGTCTTTTGGTGGGAGCATTTAGTCCATTTACATTTAAGGTAATTATCGATATGTATGTTCCTATTTCCATTTTCTTAATTGTTTTGGGTTCGTTATTGTAGGTCTTTTCCTCCTCTTGTGCTTCTTGCCTAGAGAGGTTCCTTTAGCAGTTGATGTAAAGCTGGTTTGGTGGTGCTGAACTCTCTCAGCTTTTGCTTGTCTGTAAAGGTTTTAATTTCTCCATCAAATCTGAATGAGATCCTTGCTGGGTAGAGTAATCTTGGTTGCAGGTTTTTCTCCTTCATCACTTTAAATATGTCCTGCCAGTCCCTTCTGGCTTGCAGAGTTTCTGCTGAAAGATCAGCTGTTAACCTTATGGGGATTCCCTTGTGTGTTATTTGTTGTTTTTCCCTTGCTGCTTTTAATATGTTTTCTGTGTATTTAATTTTTGATACATTGATTAATATGTGTCTTGGCGTATTTCTCCTTGGATTTATCATGTACGGGACTCTCTGTGCTTCCTGGACTTGATTAACTATTTCCTTTCCCATATTAGGGGAGTTTTCAACTATAATTTCTTCAAATATCTTCTCAGATCCTTTCTTTTTCTCTTCTTCTTCTGGAACCCCTATAATTCGAATGTTGGTGTGTTTAATGTTGTCCCAGAGGTCTCTGAGACTGTCCTCAGTTCTTTTCATTCTTTTTTCTTTATTCTGCTCTGCAGTAGTTATTTCCACTATTTTATCTTCCAGGTCACTTATCCGTTCTTCTGCCTCAGTTATTCTGCTATTGATCCCATCTAGAGTATTTTTCATTTTATTTATTGTGTTGTTCATCATTGTTTGTTTCATCTTTAGTTCTTCTAGGTCCTTATTAAATGTTTCTTGCATTTTGTCCATTCTACTTCCAAGATTTTGGATCATCTTTACTATCATTATTCTGAGTTCTTTTTCAGGTAGACTGCCTATTTCCTCTTCATTTGTTAGGTCTGGTGGGTTTTTATCTTGCTCCTTCAACTGCTGTGTGTTTTTCTGTCTTCTCATTTTGCTTATCTTACTGTGTTTGGCGTCTCCTTTTTGCAGGCTGCAGGCTCGTAGTTCCCATTGTTTTTGGTGTCTTACCCCAGTGGCTAAGGTTGGTTCAGTGGGTTGTGTAGGCTTCCTGGTGGAGGGGACTAGTGCCTGTGTTCTGGTGGATGAGGCTGGATCTTGTCTTTCTGGTGGGCAGGTCCACGTCTGGTGGTGTGTTTTGGGGTGTCTGTGGACTTATTATGATTTTAGGCAGCCTCTCTGCTAATGGATGGGGTTGTGTTCCTGTCTTGCTAGTTGTTTGGCATAGGGTGTCCAGCACTGTAGCTTGCTGGTCGTTGAGTGAAGCTGGGTGCTGGTGTTGATATGGAGATCTCTGGGAGATTTTCGCCATTTGATATTATGTGGAACTGGGAGGTCTCTTGTGGACCAGTGTCCTGAAGTTGGCTCTCCCACCTCAGAGGCACAGCACTGACTCCTGGCTGCAGCACCAAGAGCCCTTCATCCACACAACTCAGAATAAAAGGGAGAAAAAGTAGAAAGAAAGAATTAGTAGAAGTAGAAAGAAAGAAGGGAGGGAGGGAGGGAGGAAGAAAAACAGAAAGAAGATAAAGTAAAATAAAATAAAGTAAGATAAAATATAATAAAGTTATTAAAATAAAAAATAATTATTAAGAAAAAAATTTTTTAAAAAAATGTACGGATAGAACCCTAGGCCAAATGGTGGAAGCAAAGCCATACAGCATAAATCTTGCTCTCAAAGTACACCTCCTCAGTTTGGGATGATTCGTTGTCTATTCATGTATTCCACAGACATCAAGCTGATTGTGGAGCTTTAATCCGCTGCTTCTGAGGCTGCTGGGAGAGATTTCCCTTTCTCTTCTTTGTTCTCACAGCTCCCAGGTGCTCAGCTTTGGATTTGGCCCCGCCTCTGCGTGTAGATCGCCGGAGGGCGTCTGTTCTTCGCTCAGACAGGATGGGGTTAAAGGAGCTGCTGATGCGGGGGCTCTGGGTCACTCAGGCCGGGGGGGGGCGGGGAGCGGGGCACGGAGGGCGGGGCGAGCCTGTGTCGGCAGAGGCCGGCCTGACGTTGCACCAGCCTGAGGCGCTCCGTGCGTTCTCCCGGGGAAGTTGTCCCTGGATCCCGGGACCCTGGCAGTGGCTGGCTGCACAGGCTCCCCGGAAGGGGGGTGTGGATAGTGACCTGTGCTCGCAAACAGGCTTCTTGGTGGCGGCAGCAGCAGCCTTACCGTCTCATGCCCGTCTCTGGGGTCCGCGCTTTTAGCCGCGGCTCGCGCCCGTCTCTGGAGCTCCTTTAAGCGGCGCTCTTAATCCCCTCTCCTCGCGCACCAGGAAACAAAGAGGGAAGGAAAAGTCTCTTGCCTCTTCGGCAGGTCCAGACTTTTCCCCAGACTCCCTCCCGGCTAGCCGTGGCGCACTAACCCCCTGCAGGCTGTGTTCACGCCGCCAACCCCCGTCCTCTCCCGGCGCTCCGACCGAAGCCCGAGCCTCAACTCCCAGCCCCTCCCGCCCCGGCGGGTGAGCAGACAAGCCTCTCGGGCTGGTGAGTGCCGGTCGGCCCTGATCCTCTGTGCGGAAATCTCTCCGCTTTGCCCTCCGCACCCCTGTTGCTGTGCTCTCCTCCGCGGCTCCAGAGCTTTCCCCCTCCGCCACCCCCAGTCTCCGCCCGTGAAGGGGCTTCCTAGTGTGTGGAAACGTTTCTTCCCTCACAGCTCCCTCCCACTGGTGCAGGTCCCATCCCTATCCTTTTGTCTCTGTTTATTCTTTTTTCTTTTGCCCTACCCAGGTACGTGGCGGGTGTCTTGCCTTTTGGGAGGTCTGAGGTCTTCTGCCAGCGTTCAGTAGGTGTTCTGTCGGAGTTGTTCCACGTGTAGATGTATTTCTGGTGTATCTGTGGGGAGGAAGGTGATCTCCGCGTCTTACTCTTCCGCCATCTTCCCGGAAGCTTTCCTGTCTTCCGGTATTTAAACTGAACTGTGAAAGTTGTGGAGTAACCAGGGGATACATGTGCAAAGTCTAATGCAGACCCCTGAATTTAACAGAAGAATTCCCCTACTTTCTCCCTCAGGTAGGGATTGGATTTGGCTAAGCAAGAATAAACTTCATGGGAGGGCTGAAGAGGGAAAGGAAAGCTGGCATTCTTTTTCGTCAGTGGAGGGAGCTGCTCTATCAAAGAATAGGTAACCTTAAATAGTATACGTTCTGTAGGAATGGATGCTCCGAACAGGCTTCCACAGATGGGCTGAGCGGCCATGAACAGTTAGGACTGAGCAGAACTGAGCAGGCTGTAGCTCTATTCCTCCCTCTCCTGCCCCTCTTTGTTGACTATCTCAACTTTGCTCTCTTTTGCTATCACTTGAAAGAGTGTCAGATTTAGCAAATAACAATATAGGACATCCAGTTAAATTTGAATTTTAAATAAACAGTAATTTTTTAATATAAATATATTTCAAATATTACATTTTATTTAGCAACTCTACTACCAGCCCCTTCAATGTTGGCAATACCACATACTCTTCACATGCACAGTACGGAATGTTTTGCTTTAGTCTTAAAACTCACACTAAAACGGGTTAGATTTATTGATTGATTGATTGATTGATTCAAAAGGATCAAGTGGGATCAACGGCTGGCAATGCCTGGGAGGCAAATTTAAACAGTGTAAGGATGAACATTGGACCTGGGTAGTCTTAGGAAATATTGGATTTCCTTGTGAGAGACTGCATGTCCATCTGCCTTCAAGGTTGTAGAGGTGATTCTCCTCTTTAGTGGAAAGATGAATTAGATGATTGCTAAGATTCCATTTTTATTGAAGTATACTTGATTTACAATGTTTCAGGTGATTAAATGAGGTGATTTGAAGATTTAGACAGATTTTTCTAAGTTTACGATTACTGGGTAAGGAAAGTAGATGCATTTGGAGATTAAGATGACAAATAAAGAAGGGAAACTAGAATAACAAAATTATTTGTTCATGGGCTGAAGAGGCAAAGACATCTAAGATGAACACCTGAGCTTTTCTCATGAACATCCATAAGAACACAATTGGAATTTTCTCTTTTAGAAGACTTAGTTTTCTGCTTTAAGTTCTGCAACATCAGAAAATGATTAGTGATATGGCACATACCACATTGTAATAATAATTTATTAAGAACTTTTTAAAAATAATCTTTTTTAAATTAATTAATTATTTATTTTTGGCTGCGCTGGGTCTTTGTTGCTGCGCACAGGCTTTTTCTAGTTGTGGCGAGCAGGGGCTACTCTTTGTTGCAGTGCATGTGCTTCTCATTGTGGTGGTTTCTCTTGTTGCGGAGCATGGGTTCTACGCGCATGGGCTTCAGTAATTGTGACACTCAGGCTCAGTAGTTGTGGCGCACAGGCTTAGTTGGTCTGTGGTATGTGGGATCTTCCTGGACCAGGGCTTGAACCCATGTCCCCTGCTTTGGCAAGCGGATTCTTAACCACTGCACCACCAGGGAAGCCCTATTAAGACCTTTTTAATGTAAAGCATTTTACAGAGGTTGCCTCATTTAATCCTCAAAACAGCACTGTGAAGTAGGCCTCATCCCCATTTTATAGATACAGAAAATGAAGCTCAGATGAATTTGCCTTAGGTCACATAGCTGGAAAGCAAGCCCAGGTCTGTGGAATTTCAAAGTCCATATTCTTTCTACTATACCATGGTATACCCCATTTGTATATGTTTTATGACACTTTAGGGATGTTTATGACCTAGAGAAAATATGTATTTAATTTTAGAGCACTTTCAAAGCATGTTGATGGTACCCTCATCAAATATTTGGCCAATTCAATCACAATCAAGAATAGAGCTTGAACAGAGAGCGGACACTCAGAAAGCATGAAAGCATCTAGGAATGAGGGTACCTGACAGAGTGAAAGAGCAAGGCCCCAAAGATATACCAACACAGATTTTCCTGAATGGAGAGTGTGTGTCCAGTTTTATTCTGCTTAAAGAGAACTCAGCAGTACCCCCAAAGGCAAATGAAACTAAAGATCAATCAATTATATCCATTATTGTTTCTCTAAATATCTTTTCTAGAAACTTCTAATAGATTTCAGTTTTCATCCCATTTTTCATCAATACGTAAAGTCAGGTTTTACAAGAATCCAAAGGAGATACTCTCAACATAAAGGGATAATGTTATCTGTCATGAAAGCTTGCCAGACCACTCTAGCCAAGGCAATTTTTCCTCTGAGCTATTAGGGCACTTAGTGTTTGTAAACTTAAGTGCTTTATTATCTATTTAAAAATCTTTGACTATCTATTATTCTGTTTATGGCTTCTCTGAATTGAAGCTTCTCTGTGTTAGAGATCACGTTCTACATATATGTTCGTTTCCTCCATAGTATCTTTCTAGAGCCCCTTCACATGGTAGGCATTTGCTATTTGATGACTGATAAGAAGGATATTATGTGAGAAGATGCAGAAGATAGGTAAGTAGACAGGAAGCTAAAAAAATAGAGCATCTAGGGTAAATAGGATGAGGTAACATTGAAACCTTCAAGCTTCTAACCTCACTTAAATGACTGACACAGATATATACAAGGGGGACCTCTATTCCTAGCCCAAGGCCTTCCCACTTTCCTTAAGCTCCCAAACCTGTCTTCTTCCCCAAGAGTTGCCCTCATCTTTAGCTCTGCAACCATTCTTTCTACTCAGACTCCTACTGCCACATACCTCTTCTTTCTTCAAGGCTGAGGAAAAGTCAGAGCTTACATTAGGGCCTAGATCTTTCAGGAGTGCAGAAAACAGGAAAGGGGCCTGGATGACATTATTCAGAAGACAGCAGAAGTGCCATGTCTGTCTATAGCTGACACATAAAATGACAGTTGTGTCTAAAAACCGTTTTCCTGGCCACAACCTCATCAGAAGCTCATTGTTTCATGGGCACTGACTATGCTTCTGATTGGCTGGCACTGCCCTCCCCTCCCCCACCAGCCCCAGTGGCCTATTGCTCACGCAAGGACTGTTTCAGGTTCTCTAGACTGGATATATGGGGCAAGGGTCAGGGAGACTGATAAGACGCCAGAGTAGTTTTCACAACTCTTTCTCTATGTGGTGGGTGGTTGAAATTAGGCAACAGTTGGTAGGTGATTATCGTAAAGACAAGTATCTCCTGAGTAAACACCCAATTTTGGTCAATAATGACTGTGACTTTTACCAGGACTATGAAATTTACGTTACAATACTTCTCTTCAGAGATTTTTGTGAGGTAAAATTGTGACCTGTCCTTTCTGACTGGTCAAGCCCATACATCCACTCAAATTCACCCCACAGACAACAGCAATACAATGTGGCACTGGATTTGAGTTTCTTCATCCTATGGACACTGGCAAAATGTGTTTTAAGAGGGCGGCATACTTTCTTTTCTTTCTTTCTTTTTTTTTTTTGCGGTACGCGGGCCTCTCACTGCCGTGGCCTCTCCCGTTGCGGAGCACAGGCTCCGGACGCGCAGGCTCAGCCGCCATGGCTCACGGGCCCAGCCGCTACGCGGCATGTGGGATCTTCACGGACCGGGGCACGAGCCCGCGTCCCCTGCATCGGCAGGCGGACCCTTAACAACTGCGCCACCAGGGAAGCCCTGGGCGGCATATTTTCTAACAGCTTAAATCAATTTTGATTTTCTAGCTGTTCTTATGTATATCACAATGACAATTAATATTTAGTGACACATTTGTAAAACCTGAATTTTAAAAAGTTGAGCTGAAAAACAAGCAAACATTTTCAAACAAAGCCCAGCCCTATAATTAAGTTTACTGTGTATTTCAGAATGTTGAAAAACACAGTTTTCTTAAGGGAGGAGAAAAAGAAGCTCATTTAATTATGTTTGCTGAGTAAATTTTCTGGCATTGTGGAAACCGATCTTAACATAGTTATATTCATACCTCATATAATTAAACAGACTCCTTAGGGAGAAAGCCAGTCTAAATAAATACAAGTACTTTCTATCTCTGTTTCCTTATATAAACAAGCTCCAGTAAAACTGTTCTGTTTTACAGAGAGGAATCTAGGCTTTGAGGTCAATCCTTGTTTCGATTCAACCTTTCACCATCATTATAACAACTTAAAAAAACAATCTGTTTACCATGGAGAAACAACAGTATTGATGTACTTTGGATCAATGTTGTTTTTTGAAATGAATGCCAAACCATAAAACAGATTAGGTTAAGAATTTATCTCTTACTGAGCCTCTCTACCTCACCTCTGGCCCACCACCCCCAAACAGCTTGTTTTCTGATTTAACCTGTGTAAGCCTCAAGAATTCCAACAGTTAGGGCCTCAGAAGGTGTGCAAATAAGTTAACACATTATATCCTTTGGGCAGCTAAATTAAAACTCCTTTGTTTAAGAAAGTGCTTTTTGGGTCTGTCTTCAATTAATAAGCTTCCCGAGGAGATTGGTTCAAGATGGCGGAGTAGAAGGACGTGCACTCACTCCCTCTTGCGAGAGCAATGGAATCATAACTAACTGCTGAAAAAACATCGACAGAAAGACACTGGAACTCACCAAAAAGGATACCCCACATCCAAAGACAAAGGAGAAGCTGCAATGAGACAGTAGGAGGGTGCAATCACAATAAAGTCAAACAAGACAAGGATATCCACTCTTGCCACTATTATTCAACATAGTTTTGGAAGCCCTAGCCACGGCAATCAGAGAAGAAAAGTAAAAGGAATACAAATTGGAAAAGAAGTAAAACTGTCACTGTTTGCAGATGACATGTTACTATACATAGATAATCCTAAAGATGACACCAGAAAACTACTAGAGCTAATCAATGAATTTGGCAAAGTTGCAGGATACAAAATTAATGCACAGAAATCTCTGGCATTCCTATACACCAACAACGAAAGATCAGAAAGAGAAATTAAGGAAACAATCCCATTCACCACTGCAACAAAAAGAATAAAATACCTAGGAATAAACCTACCTATGGAGGTAAAAAAACCCCGTACTCAGAAAACTATAAGACATTGATGAAAGAAATCAAAGATGACACAAACAGATGGAGAGATATACCATGTTCTTGGATTGGAAGAATCAATATTGTGAAAATGACTATATTCCCCAAAGCAATCTACAGATTCAATGCTATCCCTATCAAATTACCAATGGCATTTTTTACGGAACTAGAACAAAAAAAATCTTAAAATTTGTATGGAGACACAAAAGACCCCGAATAGCCAAAGCAATCTTGAGGTAAAAAAATGGAGCGGGAGGAGTCAGACTCCCTCACCTCATACTATGCTACAAAGCTACAGTAATCAAGATAATATGTTACTGGCACAAAAACAGAAATACAGATCAATGGAACAGGATAGAAAGCCCAGCGATAAACCCACATACCTATGGTCAACTAATCTATGACAAAGGAGGCAAGGATATACAATGGAGAAAAGACAGTCTCTTCAGTAAGTGGTGCTGGGAAAACTGGACAGCTATATGGAAAATAATGAAATTAGAACACTACCTCACACCATACACAAAAATAAATTCCAAATCAATTAAAGACCTAAATGTAAGACTGGACACTATAAAGCTCTTAGAGGAAAATATAGGAAGAACACTCTTTGACATAAATCACAGAAAGATCCACCTCCTAGAGTAACGGAAATAAAAACAAAAATAAACAAATGGGACCTAATGAAACTTCAAAGCTTTTGCACAGCAAAGGAAACCATAAACAAGATGAAAAGACAACCCTCCGAATGGAGAAAATATTTGCAAACAAATCAATGGACAAAGGATTAACCTCCAAAATATATAAACAGCTCATGCAGCTCAACATTTAAAAAAACAAACAACCCAATCAAAAAATGGGCAGAAGACCTAAATAGACATTTCTCCAAAGGAGACATACAGATGGCCAAGAGGCACATGAAAAGCTGCTCAACATCACTAATTATTAGAGAAATGCAAATCAAAACTACAATGAGGTATCACCTCACACCAGTTAGAATGGGCATCATCAGAAAATCTACAAGCAACAAATGCTCGAGAAAGTGTGGAGAAACGGGAACCCTCTTGCAATGTTGGTGGGAATGTAAATTGATACAGCCACTAATTGATACAGTATGGAGGTTCCTTAAAAAACTAAAAATAGAATTACCATGTGACCCAGCAATCCCACTACTGGGCATATACCCAGAGAAAACCATAATTCAAAAAGACACATGCACCCCAATGGCCATTGCAGCACTATTTACACTAACCAGTCATGAAGCAACCTAAATGCCCATTGACAGATAAATGGATAAAGAAGATATGGTACATATATACAATGGAATACTACTCAGCCATAACAAGGAACGAAATTGGGTCATTTGTAGAGACATGGATGGACCTAGAGACTGTCATACAGAGTGAAATAAGTCAGAAAGAGAAAAACAAATATCATATATTAATGCATGTATGTGGAATCTAGAAAAATGGTACAGATGAACTGGTTTGCAAGGCAGAAATAGGGACACGGATGTAGAGGACAAATGTATGGACAGCAAGGGGGGAAAGCGGGGGGAGGGATGAATTGGGAGATTGGGATTGACATATATGCACTAATATGTATAAAATAGATAACTAATAAGAACCTGCTGTATAAAGAAAAATAAAATTAAAAAAAAAAAAACTTCCCATTTTCTGACATTTTCTACGTTTTATTTAACACCTGTCACGCACCAGGCACTGTGTTAAAACATTACCTCGATTATCTTGACGACAATCCTATGAAGTAAGTACTATTATTTCCCCCATTTTACTCTTGAAAATACTAAAGCTCAGAAACAAACATTAACAAGGTCTCACAGTTAATATGTGGCAGAGTTGGGTTGAAACACAGGCCTATCAGACCTGGCCTTGAGAAAATGTACCTATTGAGGCGATCAATAAGGATTTGTTAGAAAATTTTGATATAGAGTTAAACTCAACTAGACTGAGTGATTTTTTACCACTGTGAAAGCTTCTTTTATGAAGTTTAGTAGCTATATTGATAGTAAGGACTTCTGGTATACAGTTGCTTCTTTCTAAGTTTTTGAGAGTAGTTATGAAACTGATCACTGACAGCGAGAGTTTTCGATTGGATACATATTAGAATCTTTAATTTTTAAGATTTAATAGTGGGATGGATGAAAGTTTTTGGGCAGAAAGGAAGCATGAGACAGTCTGTCGATGTAGCTTCTGAGAATCAAAAGGATTGTCTGTGATTGCATCTAAATGCTACAATTAATTTGACTGACAAGTGGGGCTTAGGAGAACCCATATAGGAAAGAGCAGGTTTTAATGAAAAGGAAGTGAAACACCAATTCAACACACATATTTTCATAAACTTTTTTGTATCTGTGCCATATTTCAGAGTATATGTTTTCCTTAAATGCTTAACCCTAGAAAATACGTACACATGTGTGCATTCACATGCCAAACAAATATAAGTGTGGCTTGAAAAGAGAAAGCAGTAATAATTTGACGCTTGAGGACCTCTTCACTTTTGCCTGTGTCAAATTTTCTAATCCTTCCTCTTCAAAGATGGACAGTGCTTTAATCAACTATACTCCAATATAAAATAAAAAGTTTAAAAAAAACCCCCAAAACTAGACCATGGCAGAAGTGATGGGATATAACTTATGAGATTAGGTTATAAAAAGACTGCAGCTTCTGTCTTAGGAACTCTCTCTCATCCTCTCTCCCTCTCGGGTATTTTCACTCTGGGGAAAGCAGCCCTTTTGGTGAAGAACTGATGTCTCTGGCCAAGAGCCAGAGAGGATGTGAGAATGGGCAATATCCATGTGAGAGAGCTCGGAGGCAGATCTCCCCAGAGGTGAGCCTGAGGTGACTGCAGCCTTGGCTGGCCACGTGACTGCATCCTGTGATACCCTGAGCCACAGGCACAAGCCAGAGGCATTCATATGAGCTGCTCCAGGATTCTTGACCCACAGAAACTATGAGATAATAAACATTTGTGGTTTTCAGTTAAAATCACTATAATTTTATTGGTTAAAAAAACAAAGATGGACAATGCTGAAGGGTTAAAAGATAAAGTGCAAGGTTTTCAATTGCTAATTGCCAAATTTTGGTTATAGTATATTATTACTCAAAAAGTTCTTTTTGTCACTTGCTTCTTCAAATTTAGAAATAACTGGCTTTGCTGATTTCTCTGACTACAGTTCTAACCAGGATTGGTTTTACTAGGATTTTCAGAAGAAAGGTCAGTACCCCAAATGGGAATTCAAATCAAATATGAATCCTCATCACGGGGACAAAGGTCACAAACATTTACAGAAAGCTGACTTATGTCCCAGGCACTCTGCTGGACACTTTCTTTCTTCCTTTTTCACACACACACACACACACACACACACACACACACACACACACACACAGTGTATTTTATTGCACACTTTCTTAAATTGCCCAAAGTCAGAGATTATAAGTCACACAGCTGGGATTCAAATTCAGGTCTGCCTGACTCTAGAGATTTTCTGCCACATCACATCAGTTATTGAATATATTTCAAAAATTTACAAATCCTTTGTTACTCTGTAGCAGTAAAAGACTTTCATACAATATACCAAAAATAATATTCTTCACAAGATTCTTCATTTCAAGTTAAAATATTTTAAAACAGTTTGAGGTGTCGTGTTGCTGGCCATTCCACAACCCATTTCTCGCTCTCTTTAGCTCTATTTCCTTTCACTTTTAGCTACTTCATCATCCTTCACTGTACACAGATTATTTAACTTTCCGACTATCTTTTGACTCACTGGAATATGTGTGCTCTTAGATGTACACACTTTGGTTGACTAGAACAGAAGGAGGCCAGTGGTATGTACGAGCAGTATGATTTATTATGGACAAATAGTAAAAAAAATGTTACTAATATCCATAGATAAATTCCTTAAGTAATATGTAAAGAGACAATATTATTAAAAGTTTGCTTTATTTTTCTGTTGAATCAAGTACTATCTCCCAATTACAGTTAGAATTTATGCCTTACAAATGTTAGCACAGTTAGCATCACCTCATTGACAACTGAATAATAAATCAAACTAGGTCCCAGCGGTTATGTCCACATCCAGGTTGTTAGGGTGATCAAGAACTCTTATTTGTTTGCTTTAGCTTTTAGTCCTTGGTTATATCTATAAAGAAAACAGAAAGAAAAAAATCATGAATCACAATAGATACATTTATAATAAGAAGGGAGTGGGAAGCATATTCCATCTCTTCTTTCTCTCTAGTCAAGAGGCTATACAGTTGTAAATACAATGTTCCCAGAGGCTTATAGAGAAACAGGCAGATGGGAGAGTAATCCAAGGACTTTTTTGAATCTGGTTTCCAACTGTCAAAACGTCTTAACTGACATACAGTTCCCTGTACAAAAATATTATTTTAATGTAAGAATATTTTCATTCTGGAACTATACAAGAGTATGACAAACGTGAATATATGTATAAAGTTTACCAAAACATGGTCATCTAGAACTTTTAATTTTATACTCACAAAGCATCTTTCCTGAGAATAAAATCAATTGGGAATGGGCCTGTCTAATCACTAAAAATAAAATATAATTCTGTGATGCAGGCAGGCTACTGGGTTAGGAGGTTGTAACACTTAAAGTTTATTGAAACTAAGGACAATTTCTTCAATTATCATTAATTCAAAGAAGAATTAACCACAAAGCTACAGAGTCTTTCCCTTTTACATCACCCTGGGCTTCATTTACTATTCTTCTCAGCTGAAAATAAAGTGGAAAACTGAATAAGCACAAGAGGGAACTTATTCCATGAAGTCTACAATACCTCCTAGATTTCTCAAAAAGTCCTGATTTCAAACATTCAACAGTATTTTCCTAAGTCCTCCAGAGAGTCCAACATTTATATTTCTAACTAAATCTAATCTGCTATTGTAACCGAAAGGCCAAAAATCCTTTTGTCAAACTAAACCTGAATTTCTGATATTAGAAATAATATTTCTGAATGTGACACTTAGTGTTCTCATAGTTCTACTATCATGAGTTAATATAAGGTCAAAATGAGATGGTGCATGAGAAAAGTACTCTGTGAATAAAATCTCTGTACTAATTGAAGTTTATATTGATATAAGTAAGCCCTAAAAATGGTTGTCAGGCATTGTGTAGAATGAGTGAGTTTATTTATTCATCTATGCGTTATGTGCTAGAATATTATAAAAAGATTACAGAATTAAGCTACTAGTAAAGCTAGGGATGGTACAGATGAATGAAATTAAAATGTACTATACTCTGCAGAATAGAATGCCTTCTGAAAGGAAGTAAATTATATAGCTCAATGTTTTCTATTTCTTTACTGAAATCATTCAATTTTTTTAGTTAAAGAAAGTTGTTATTCATAACATTGTTTTGTAATTTAGGAAGGTTCTATGGTTCAAATCAAGCCAGAGCCTTCATCTAAGCTCACTGTAGAGTGTTAACCAGTCACTGACAAATAGTATTAATCACTGAATTTAAAAAATTTCCAATGCTCACGGAATACATACTTTCCAATGAAACTAGCAGCCTCACTTTAAACTTCATTTCCAGTACTACATAACTATACATTTAAGTCTAACTTTATTATATTTGATTGAAAGTAAGTGATAAAAAGTTCATGCAGAAAATTACCTAATATATCCTAAATTATATATGTTATCTTATCTTAATAAAAGAGATTCTATCAAAGGGCTGTACATCTAGGTAACACACAGATTTAAAACCTAGGTAATATACTGCCTAACACTTTTAACTCAAACCCGCAGGCTTTCTAGAAATGTTTAATGTCTGCTTCAGGCACATCCTGTCTTAGCATTATATATGAATCTTAAAAAAAAAAGTATTGCCAGCCGGATGGCTTCTGAGGCAGATTTTTTTTTACATCTGTGGTAAGCTTACCTCCAAATACGAAAGAGCTGAGAGGCTCCGGCTGTCCCGACAAAGAAATTAACAGCAAACAGACTCCAGTTTTTGGGAATAATTACAAGTGAGTATCTTGACCAAATAAATCCTGTTGAAATAAAATTTTTTTTAAAAAAAGCATAGGTACTGCCGCAATCTTATTTGAACATTTAATATTAGAGTAAAATAATTATAAATAAGACTATGACAACACAAAGTAGGACAAAGAAATGCTATAATTTGAGACTTTAATGAAGTTGCTATAATTCAGCATTTCACAAAACACTCAGTTCTTACATCAAAGGGAAATTTTTATAACCCTCCTCTGCCTTCTTTGGCTATAGTCTAATAACTTTCTAGAGATAACACTGCTAATTTCTTTCTGTGTGAGTGTGTGTATATGTATTTCAAACATGAAACAGTTAAGTACATTGATATAAAACTAAATTATTGAATGCCCGGTATGGAAGATATTCATTTAATTTACCTGTAGCCATCAAAACAGCAGATTGGGCTGTGCTGAGTTTTTCTGCAGGTCTGGCCATGTCAGCCAATCCAGCACACACCAACCCCTGGAAATACACATTAACACATAAGAAAGAAAAAAAAGCATCATGAGTATGTAGTAATGGTTCTCAATTCTAACTAAAACACAAACTACTTCAGAGATTTTCAGACTGTAGCTATGATTTTAGTATCCATGCATTAAGAAAAAATGTATCATGACAAAAAGTTACAATGAATTCAGAAATGCTTTTTGAATTAAGTTGTATTTTGTTAATCACATTAAACAGCTTCATATATTTGAAAATCAGTAGTGTATGTATATTTTTTCTATAAGTATATTTGTATTTTTGTTCTACAAATGATACTTCTTTCACATAAGAATTTATATATTCTTTATGCATGTTGGGAACCACTGGTGTGGAAGATGCCTGAAAGCTATTTGTATAAATTCCTCCTTTCATGTTTTTTGCAACGTTATTCTTTTTTAAAAGTGGAAGTATCAGAAAAACTCTGCTATAATTTTAGTTTCTTGGCTAGATAATTTTTCTTTAATGTCAAAGTATACCTGGTCATTTCTTCTCTGGTATGTTTTTAACACTGTTTTTTATAGAATCATACCCTACCATCAGCAACACTGAGAAAGTTTAGTAATGAGTCTTCACTACAATATTAGTTATGCTACTCTATTGCAGAGATTAGAATACATAACAGAATGATTTTTATTGATGAAAAATTCACACCTATGTAAAATAAGAGAGACTAGTACAAAGAACCCCTACATACCCATCACCCAGTCAACAATTATTGACATTCTGCCATATTTACATTACCTCTCCTCCTCCCTTTCTCCAATTTTAAAATCAAATCCTAAATATGTCATTAGAAAATATGGTTCTAAGAAATTTTCAGGTTTTTTTGAGTTTCTAAAAGATGCTCTTACATGAAAAATATAAATCAGCACAGGGTTTTTTTCTCCTAAATAGAACATATGCATACTTGTGAATTTTTACAAATTTAAACCAAATCCAAATGGTTTTGATTTAATAAAGTCGGTAGATCAAGGAAGCAATGATTCTGGCTTAAAAAAGGGGCAAATAGTTAAATACTGAAGTATAAGTAGAGGTAAATCATGACCAATACTACTTTTCTTGTTAATTTTCACCCATAGTCCTGTGATTTTCTTCCCAAATGGTTCCTAATCATCACTCTTACATTCTTCTTCCAGATCCCAATGTACATTTTCTCCGTTGCATATCTGTTCCACTTTGGCAGGGTGGAATACTGCCGTTGTAGAGGGGAAGAAAGGGACTGATTTCTAGCATTATTCTACTCAGTCCACGTATTACTACACTGTAATAGATCTATGATGACTATAGGCTATATTCTAGCATTGTCTTTTGGAGGAAGGTAGCAGTCATGATTTTGTTTATGCTCAGAGTATACATTTTATTTTTCTGGGACATGTTAGTAATTGTGCTCTCCCACAGAGGTCTTGAGGCCCCTCTCCCACATTTCTTTCTCTCTCTATTTTTTTGAAATATTTGCTTTATTATCCCCTCTTTTTATATGTACATATATTTTTTTCTGACCCATTTACAAAGAAGTTGTAGACATCATGCCCTTTGACTCCTTGGTATTTTAGTGTACATTTGCTAAGAACAAGACTATCTTCCCATTCTCTTATATACCCACAATCTAATCACAAAATTTAACATGGATAAGACACTGTTGTCTAATACACAGTGCATAGTTAAATTTTGACAACGGCCCCCAGATGTCTTTTAAAACATTATTTTTCTTGTCCAGAGTAGTTAGGTCAGGATAATACATTGCATTTGGATGTTATGCCTCTTTAGTCTTCTTCTTTTTAAATTAAAGTATAGTTGATTTATAATACTATATTAGTTTCCTTTCCCGCATTTCTAAAAAAAAAAAAAAAAAAAAAAATAATCCCTTTCTAGGGGATTTCCCTGGTGGTCCAGTGGTAAAGAATCCGCCTTCCAATGCAGGGGACCCGGCTTCGATCCCTGGTTGGAGAACTAAGATCCCACATGCCACGGGGCAACTAAGCCCGCGCACCATAACTACTGAGCCTGCGCACCCTGGAGCCTGCACACCACAACTAGAGAGAAGCCTGCGCACCGCGACGGCGCAATGAAGAGCCTGTGCCGCAATGAAAGATCCCGCATGCCTCAATGAAGATCCCGAGTGCCGCAACTAAGACCGATGCAGCCAAAAACAAACAAACAAACAAAAAAAAAACGCTTTCTACTTCTATACCACTCTAACCTCATGTAAATTACCTTATAAAATCTTACTGTGAATCTAATCTCTGCCATTTACTAGCTGGGTGACTTTGGTCAAGTTACATAACACATTGTCTTAAATTCCTCATGTATAAAATGAGAATATGAATAGCTACCCTTGCAAAAGAGATATATGATTAAATGAGATAATATGCTTCAAAAATATTTACCATAGTGCCTGGAAAATATTATTATTATCAACAACAAATAGTAGCTTACATCTTTAGAGAAGCAGAGATAAGGGAATATTAGTCTCTGTACCTTTTCCTGTACTTCTAGTCTCAGGGGCAGAAGGTCTGTGTTCCTATTCTTCTTTGTTATGAACTTTATTCAAATAATAGAACTGTAGAGTCAGAGAGTGTGTGGAGTATATCACAAGATTATGTAAAATACTCCCTAACATGGGGAGAAAGTACCAGTTACAGAAAGATCCACAGTGACTTTTAAAGGGGGTCCTGTAAGTGTTTAAGAGCCTAGGCTTTGAAGTCAAATTAGAACTGAGAGTTCAAATCCTGACTCTGTCACTTACAACAGTTCTAGTTCTTTGAACCTCAGTACCTTTACACCTTTTTTCTGGTGAAGATTAAATATTAGATAATGTATTAAATAACCCAATACAGAGAGTTTGGCATCTAGTAGATTCAAGTTAGTTCTCTGTGTTTCCATCAATTAAAAACTGGTTTTCAAATGTGTGATTCTTTCTGGCACCTGGTTATCTCCACTGGGTGGAGTAAATACTCATCAGATAGTGTAAAACATTTTTTCCTTCCTTTCTTCCTCCCTTCCTTCCTTTCTTCCTTCCAATATTTTTTCCTTTAGTAAAAAAAAGTCATATGACACTTCTAGAGGAGGGCTAAAAATGAAATACCATAACAGAATATTCCAATTCCAAAATGCTTAGGGATAACAAAGTTCTCAAGATTTTAAACTGCGAATTAGTCTATATAAGTAGTTCCAGCTGGAAAAGCAAGTAGATAGACATTAAAAATCTGCAGAGGTAATCTTGAAGTATAGTTTGACTTATTCCTAAGGAGAACAGAAAAGAGAAAAATTAGCCACACAAAATGGTATACTGTTCAAGAGTTAACTATAACCCAGTCGGGAATTCCCTGGTGGTCCAGTGGTTAGGACTCTGCACTTCCACTGGAGGGGGCCTGGGTTTGATCTCTGGTCGGGGGAAAAAAGATCCCACGTGCCGCACAGAGCAGCCAAAAAGAAAAAAAAAAAAAAAAAAATATATATATATATATATAAAACCCAGTCTGCACAAACAGACTATGAACAAAAAGAAAAAAGCTCCCTCAACTGACCTTCACATACTAGTTTCCCCAGATTAGCCAATGATATCCATTCCTTCTGTAAACAAGCTAACGATGCCCATGGCTGAATACTCATGGCTAGAGGCTATTTATTCTGTATTGCACTCATGCACTTTTGCTCTCACCAGTTGAGTTATATTTTTATCAAGTCACTGTGTTTGTCTTCAAACCTGTTTATACCAGTTTTACTTGCTACTGTAATTTACCTAATTTAATGAACTAGGTAAACAGGTGAAACACAGAAAGAGGGTTGTTATTTCTATGAAATCTAAAGTGACTGTTTTGGAAAGATTGAATAAAGGCAAGTTAAACTTGCTGTCAAATTTGGTGTGAACAAGACAGATATAAAAAGATGGGGGTGAGGGGCTTCCTTGGTGGTGCAGTGGTTAAGAATCTGCCTGCCAACGCAGAGAACATGGGTTCGAGCCCTGGTCCAGGAAGATCCCACATGCCACGGAGCAACTAAGCCCGTGAGCCACAACTACTGAGCCTGCGCATCTGGAGTCTGCGAGCCACAATTACTGAGCCCATGTGCCACAACTACTGAAGTCCATGCACCTAGAGCCTGTGCTCCACAACAAGAGAAGCCATTGCAATGAGAAGCCCGCGGACGGTAAGGAAGAGCAGCCCTTGCTCGCGACAACTAGAGAAAGCCTTCGCGAAGCAACAAAGACCCAATGCAGCCAAAAATAAATAAAATAAAATAAAATAAAATTTAAAAGATGGTGGGGAGACATAAAAATCTAGCAGGTTTCTGTTATCATGAAAGTGTCTATGAACTTGCTCTGCTTTAAAGAAAACTAAACTGAAATCATGTAGGATGCACTACGGTATAATTCATCCAAGACAGATGATGTGGAACTCAAAACCAGTGGATCCATACACAAATCAAAGCTTTGGCCTTATAGTAAATGATTGATAAATGAATATATACTTATAATCTTTAAGTTAAAATAAAATATTTAAGGGTGTGTAGTATTGCTTTTTAGAATTATCCACTTTGACCTTTATAATTAATTATTTGGCTTCAACTGAAGTGGCTAAGAAGGATTCGACCAGTTAAATCTCTAAAGAAGTATAGTCTAAAATTCTTAATGTACAACTTAGGTGGCTTGCAGCATCAACTGCTACGTGTCACATATAGTTTACTATAGATTAATTATTATCAAATGCTCTGGGAAAGGAAAGCATAAACTAAATATCAAAAAAAGTTTCCCCACCAGAGAACAAAACACAGAAATTTCCATTGCTATGCTGTCATCAGGAGACTATGTATGATGTCAACATGAACTTAAAATAGATATTTTTAAAGGAGACAGTCGAGAAAGAACTTATAAGTATATAATACTGTCAATGTTTCAAAACACTGATGGACCAGATCAAAGAAACATCAAAGCTATTGGCGGGCTTCCCTGGTGGCGCAGTGGTTGAGAGTCCGCCGATGCAGGGGACGTGGGTTCGTGACCCGGTCCGGGAAGATCCCACATGCCGCGGAGTGGCGGGGCCCGTGAGCCATGGCCGCTGAGCCTGCGCGTCCGGAGCCTGTGGTCCCCGGGGGGAGAGGCCAAAGGAGGGGGGGGGCCGGGGACCCCAAAAAAAAAAAAAAAAAAAAAAAGCTATTGGTAAAAATCAATAAACTTCTAAACTGTGGTAAATTTGGGGTCGGGGTGCCCCTAATTTATTGGAAATACCTTGTCATTCTTATTTTTTATTAATTTATTTTTTTTAATTAAGTTTTTTTTTTTCTGTACGCGGGCCTCTCACAGTTGTGGCCTCTCCCGTTGCGGAGCACAGGCTCCGGATGCACAGGCTCAGCAGCCATGGCTCACGGGCCCAGCTGCTCCGCGGCATGTGGGATCTTCCCGGACCGGGACACGAACCCGTGCCCCCTGCATCGGCAGGCGGACTCTCAACCACTGCGCCACGAGGGAAGCCCTAAATTAACTTGTTTTGGACTATAGTTGAATTACAATGCTGTATTAGTTTCTGCTGTACAGCAAAGTTAATCAGTTATACATATACATATATCCACTCTTTTTAGATTCTTTTCCCATATAGGTCATTACAGGGTATTAAGTAGAGTTCCTTTTGCTATACAGTAGGTCCTTATGAGTTATTTATTTTATCGTTCTCACTTTTTAAATAATGGTGCTAGAAACAATATTTCAGCAATTAATTCCACTTTGCAGATATATAATTTTAAGCGTTGGTAGGGAGCAAAGAGAAAGGAAATAGTAATCTACATTTCTTAGTATTTTTTTTTAATATCACTTTTAAATGCTTAGAGTATGAGAAGAATCATTAAAGATGATATATTGAAGCTTCTTTTTTAAACTGATGGAAGCTTTTCTCAACTTATAAATCTAAAAAGAGAACTGCTCCCTAGTTCTCTGTAAAATATAGCTCCCAACCACTAATTTACTCTAATCTTGTTGCTTTATAGATGAGACAAAAGGGCGGAGACTGAACTTGCCTAAGGCCATAAAATTGAGGGACAGGTAATTCCAGTTCTAACATTCTCAACTACTTAGATTTACAGCTGAGTTTCCGAGTTGTTCTAACAAGTTAAAACAGTACATTTAAGAGAATTAAAATAGCCTACAACCCAAACAAAAAACAACTTTATTAAAACTTGGGCAAAGGGTTTAAATAGATGCTTTTCCAGAGAAAATGTAGAAATGGTCAATAAGCACATGAAAAGATGCTCAGCATAACTAATCATATTAGGTAAATGTACATCAAAACCACAATGAGACACCACTTCACACCCATTAGAATGGCTATTATAAAACAACAACAACAAAAGTAACAAGTGTTGGCAGGGATATGGAGAAATTGATTGGAACCCCCGTGAATTGCTGGTGGAAATGTAAAATAGTGCACCTGCTGTGGAATATGGTACAGCAGTTCATCAAAAGATTAAATATACTGAATTACCATATGATTCAGCAATTCCACGCGTAGGTATATACCCAAAAGAACTGAAAGCAGGTCTGGAACAGATATTGTACACCATTGCTCATAGCGGCATTATTCACACTAGCCAAAAGGTGAAGCAACCCAAGTGTCCATTAACAGATGACTGAATAAACAAAATGTGATATACACATTCAATGAAATATTCAGACTTAAAAAGGAAGGAAATTTTGACACATACTATGACATAGATGAACCTTCAGGACATTATGCTAAGTGAAATATGCCAGGCACAAAAAGACAAATACTGTATGATTTCACTTATATAAGGTACCAAGAGTAGTCAAATTCACAGATAGAAAGTGGAATGGTGGTTTCCAGGGGCTGGGGAAGAGGGAAATGAGCTATTGTTTAATGGGTTCAGAGTTTTAGTTCTGCAAGATAAAAAGAGTCCTAGAGATTGGTTGCACACTGATGTGAATGTACTCAACACGAAAAAAATGGTTAAAATGATAATTTTATGTGTATATTTTTACAGTTAAAAAAAAAAAGCCTGCAGACCAGTAGTTTTCAAACTTTAGAAGTCCTCAGAATCACCTGGAGGGCTTATTAAAACACAAATTACTGGGCTCCATCCCTATAGTTTCAGATTTAGTAAATCTGTGATGTGGCCTGAAAATCTGCACGTCTAACATATTCCTGGGTGATGCCAATGCTGCAGGTCCAGGGATGACGCTTCGAGAAGCACTGCATTAAGCCCAAACTGGCCCTTCCAACATAAAATCAATGATTTGTTATTAACAGCCATCGCAATTATTTCTTTTCAGCTAAATGAGAGCTTTAGGAATGGAAACTCTGGCATAGTGTAAAAGCATTGGTCTTGGAGTCAGAAGTCCCATATTCTATCATTTCCCAAATGTTAATATATATACCCTTGGATAAATTCTTCTACTTTTTGAGAATAACTTTCCTTGCCTCTATTTTAGTGTTAGTATCTGAAGTTCTCATACTAAATTAATAACAAAAGTTAATTTGGGGGTGTTCTAATTAATTTAAAGTTTTACATAGTCACAAAATTTTAGAATGAAGTTTCATGTTCCTAGGGCCCATAATTATAAGCTTTTTGATAACAATACGTTCCCCAAAGGGCTCTCACCTATCTAATGAGTTCAGAAAAACTAAAGTAGGTAGTAGGCTTCATGCAGTAAAACTGATACATCTGGCCACAGTCCTCGCGGAGAGTCGCCGCGGTTTCTTGCTTCAACAGTGCTTGGACGGAACCCGGCGCTCGTCCCCCGCTCCGGCCGGCCGCTCAGAGCCAGCCCTCGCCACCACCTCACGGCGCCCTCCGACCGCCCCAAGGTCCCCGCCGCCGTTACAGCGCCGCGCAGCCACCGCCACTGTTTCACCTCAGTCGCCCGCCATGACGGCCGCGTCCCCTTCACAGGTGCGCCAGAACTACCACCGGGGCTCGGAGGCCGCCATCAACCGCCAGATCAACCTGGAGCTCTACGCCTCCTAAGTCTACCTGTCCATGTACTATTTTGACCGCGATGATGTGGCTTTGAAGAACTTTGCCAAATACATTCTTCACCAATCTTGTGAGGAGAGGGAACATGTTGAGAAACTGATGAAGCTGCAGAACCAACGGGGTGGCCGAATCTTCCTTCAGGATATCAAGAAACCAGACCGTGATGACTGGGAGAATGGGCTGAATGCAATGGAATGTGCGCTACACTTGGAAAAAAGTGTGAATCAGTCACTACTGGAACTGCACCAACTGGCCACGGAGAAAAATGACCCCCATTGGTGTGACTTCATTGAGACTCATTATCTGAATGAGCAGGTGAAATCCATTAAAGAATTGGGTGACCACGTAACCAACTTGCGCAGGATGGGGGCCCCCGAATCTGGCATGGCTCAGTATCTTTTTGACAAGCACACTCTGGGAAATAGTGATAATGAGAGCTAAGCCTTAGGCTGGCTTCCCATAGCCACAGGGGTGACTTCCCTGGTCACCAAGGCAGTGCATGCATGTTTGGGTTACCTTACCTTTTCTGTAAGTTGTATCAAAATATCTACAAGTCCTTTCCTTAGTACCATTCCTTCAAATAAAGTAATTTGGTAACCCCCCCCAAAAAACCCTGATACATCTGAGAGTATTTGTATAAAATTACTTCAAGACGTACCATGAACATTTAAAAGTACATCCTTCAGAAAAGTTACTTCAAATTAATAAGCTCCTTTAAAGAATATCTTTTTCAGTAGCTTCTGCAAAAATTCAAGACTTACCCATTTCATAATTGGAGCCCAGAAAAATATTGTTTTGGGACCTGAAAATAAAAAATGAAAAATTTAGCAATAAACCAACTATTTTCAATATGTCTTTTAATAGCCACCACCACATTTCAAAAACTCAAAGGTTTATCAATCCATTTCTAATAATTTTTACTATGCTTTCTGCATACTTTGTATTTAAGTTAAAATTTAGAGAGTCACCACACTATCAATCTTTCATACAAGTTGCTTTGATCTCCTTGTCAATTATTTGTATTTTTGTGAACTATTAAAATTAGCTAAAGTATAATGGAGATGGTTTCGGAAACCATTCCTTACGTTTTGCCTTGAACATGGAACTTAATGTTATTTCACTTTAGGATAATCTTCAAGTTGAGGAAATGACAAATTATGGAATTTTGGTGATACAAGCCACAGTAGATATTTTCTATTAGTTTCTGGCTGCAGTGGGTCTTCATTGCTGCGTGCAAGCTTTCTCTAGTTGCAGCGAGCTGGAGGGTTACTCTTCATCGTGGTGCGTGGGCTTCTCACTGCGGTGGCTGAGCACTGGCTCTAGGCGCGCGGGCTTTAGTAGTTGCAGCACGTGGGCTTGGTAGTTGTGGCACGTGGGCCCTAGAGCACGTGGGCTTCAGTAGTTGCGGCTGTGGGCTCAGTAGTTGAGGCGCGCCGGCTCTAGAGCGCAGGCTCAGTAGTTGTGGTGCACGGGCTTAGTTGCTCTGCGGCATGTGGGAGCTTCCTTGACCAGGGATCGAACCCAGGTACCCTGCATGGCAGGCAGATTTTCAACCACTGCGCCACCAGGGAAGTCCCAGATATTTATATATTCACTAATTCTATTAATATTTATTATTATAAATGACATGTCACCACGTATTCTAGTAAAACTTCTTATAAAAATTCTATATATTCTAGTAAAAAATTAATGAACCTAACTTTAAAGGGCACATGAGAAAGTGGAAAGCCTAGATTTGTAAGCTCCTTAATAGCAGGGTCCTTGTTTTAGTTATCCTGGTACTCATCTGCCTCGTGCAAAATGTTCAATAAATGTTGACAGGATTGAAAACGACTATGGTTTCTTAGATAACCTAGAATTTGAGAAGCATGATGTTTCAGAGCTGGAAGGAAACCCAGAGATCATCTAATCTAAATCCTTCATTTTACCAATAAGGCTCAGAGAAGTTCCATAACCTACTCAAGTCATGCGGCTAGTAAGCCCAGAATTGTATCTAGAACCTAAGTCTTCTAACTCTTAAACTTGTGCTCTTTAACCACATAACATAACTGTGCCCACTTGTAACTCTTCCAAATTATATGTCTCTTTTAACCTTCCAGGGGATACAGTGACAGGAGAGAAACAGACTTTGTCCATGGTAATTTAAAAGCTAAATCCAATACAAATTAATATGGTATGTATGCTCTCAACACACTGGATCAACAAAAGACATTTATTTCTTAACACAAAAATTAATCAATTTCACATAAGACAACAGTGATTTTAAGCAAATTCGAAATTTAAAAAATCTAATTATAATTTATATTCTAATTATATAATTATAAATCTAGTTGTATTACTTCTGCCTTAATATTCCACTTTACTTTTTAAGAATAAATAGTTTTTATGGATCACAAAAATCACATCTAAAATGGCATCATCACCCAAATATAACACATTTATTTCTCTTCATCTACTCCCAGTAATATTTCTCAAATAGCACCAGCAGGTAAAGATGGATTTATCCAATTTCCCCCCAGTGGGTGAGCATTCACTGTCATTAATAATCAAGGAATGTTTCTGTTCACATACACATAAATAACATTTAAAAGATAGAATTGACTCAAACCTATTATTTAGGAACAAAACAAAAGATGATGAAATTGAAAAAGCATGGAGCTAAAAAAAAAGTAAAAGCACATAGCTAAGTTAAGATCCAGTCATAGTTGTAGGTTTAATTTGCTGCAAAGAAGACCACTCATTCATTCACCCATAATAATTACTGCATGCTTTACAGTGTTGTAGGCACTGGGGATGCACTGGTAAATAAAACACAGTGCTGGCTTTAAAGGACCTAAGCACAAGCTACTAGTCCCCTTATTTGGCCTTACTTGGCCTTATCTGGCTAACTCCTAATATCCTTCAAAAACTCATTGAAGGTTTCATCTCCTCAAGGAAGTCTTCTTTAACATCTCCAGGTTAGATTAAATGCTCCTTCTCTGAACTCCCAAAGCAGCCTGTCTATTCTTCTAGTTTTCTGCACTTAACAATTAAACTGATCTATTTACGCATCTGTCACTTTAATCAGGCAAGGTCTAGAAGTCAAAGCCTGTTTCTTAGTTTTTCTTGACAAATAATATTTTTGAACAGAATTGAATTGGATTAACCATATCCAGGAGAGATGCTAATCAACGCTACTCAAATTTTAGGTTTGACCCAGATTTGCCTTGACACCGCTTCATCCTCAAGGCTGGGATTTCAGGGACATCAGGTTCCCTTTACATCAGGGAACTGGTACTAGACTTTCACTCATTAGTTACTCTACTCTTAGACCATGATACTTCCCTTTTTGGCTCCTGAAAATTCTTCCCATGAGTCTGATGCCATAATGCACTAATCCTATAAGTCAATCTTTTCAAACTCTGGTTATTTTAGTTTGAGTTTCTGAGATTCCTATCATCACACCGGGTTTATTTTTCTTTATCATATACAAAGCCGCAGGGTCATATGCAGTATCAATTACCAAGTTTATTTTTTATCCCTGCATGAAGCTTGGCTTCATCTCTCAAGGGTAAGCCAATACATTGTTTTCGTCTCCGGCTTTGGATTCCCCAACAGACTCCTCTCTTCATATTTCAAAACTCATGCTTCCTCTTCTGCCACCCCAAAAACTGTTTCCTGAGCAATGCCTCTAAGGTTCTGGTTTCTTTACGAGCTGAAATGGTTGACCCTTCAGGGTTAATGAACGTCAAGCTTTTCAGTAGGTTTGCCTGGTAACTAATTTACTCAACTGCTCTGAGCTAGGTGATAATATTAAAATAAAAACCGCCCTTCTCCCACACAACTGAACCAAACAAAAACTTCGAACATGAAATTATGTTTGCTAGAACATGGGCCAAAGAGAAGTTTAAATATTTTATTTAGTGCATAATTTTAAACTATAAAACAAAGCCTAAATTAGTTTAACAATTGGTAAGCACTGAATTTAAAAACATCAGTAGCAAATATATATTAATAAGACATTCTAAATTTCTAATTTTTTCTGAAATATCAGAGGATGCTGACACCTGACACAAATAATTAGGGTTGGAGATCTGCAAGTGCAAACAAGCAGTGTTTTCTTCATTGTTAAAAAAAGGAAAAAATAGCTAGTAATACCCATGATCATATAATAGGTTAACAACAAATTTTAAAGAAAACTTATTTTAGTTCACCCTTCCATTTTATCTTAGCTAATCATTTTCTACCTTAAAAGTAAAGAAGTCAAATAAATATAGACGTGTATGAATTCAGGAAGAGAGGCTATCTTCTTGAAAACAGCAATCAGTCAATAATGGAAATGGTAATGAGGAAACATCCCAACTGATTTTGACATTTAAAATGTAAAGTTTAAAAACATTTGTTTATTTAAGTATAGTTGATTTACAATGTGTTAGTTTCAGGTGTACAGAAAAGTGATTCAGTTATACATATATAACTATATTCTTTTTCAGATTCTTTTCCATTTTCAGGTTATTACAAGATATTGAACATAGTTCCCTGTGCTGTACAGTAGGTCCTTGTTATTTACCTAAAACAAAAAGTTTTGACAAAAACATATTTGGAAACAGGTATCACATAAACAGTGAGAATATAATGTCACATTGTCTTTCTAGACCTGGGAAAAATAGTTTATGTTCTACAATGACATAGCTATTCTCACTGGAGAGCATTAAAAAAATGAAGTCATTAAATAATCATGATACCTGAAGTGATTATAACACCTTAAAATCAAGATAAGCATAAGTATAAATAGAGTATCTAGTTAACATTCATTACGATGAATGAAAAAACTTGATTAGGCATAAATTTTAAATTACTGAAAATATATTGAATAAAAAGCAGCTCTTAAGAAATTTAATTTGAAGTCCAAGATAAGGGAAATGTGTCCCCATCAGATATAAATATACATTCCTTTAGACAAAGAATTAACTAACAATTAACACATTTTCATCTTGTTTCTTATAAGTCCACTCTTGGAGGTTGGAAAAGGCCTCAAATGCTGACTATTTAAAACTATGAATTATACAGCAAAACAAACATATGGCTATAAAAGTGGAGAGGAAGGCAGGGAGGGACAAATTAGGAGTATGGGATTAATAGATACAAACTACTATACATAAAATACATGAGCAACAAGGATTGACTGTAAAACTATGAACTATTTTCAAGCATAACAAAAAATACGAATAATAATATAATGGTCATTTTCTTTTGTGTTGTTATATGTTTTTCTGATTTTTAAAGTGAAACTGATGTTTTCTAAAGTTCAAACTTTCATGGAAGAATTTGAAAAATTCTGCAAGGGAATATCACAACCAAATATGTAAGAGACATAAGAGACCTACATTTTCAAACAAATTAACAAATCTAGTTGCCTTGTTGAACTTTGATGAACCTATTAATAAAACAATGACATAATTTTACTTCCTAATTTCCTTACCTGAGAGGAATGACTGCTAATGAAATACTTTATAAATTCTACCCAGAAAGTATGTCATTTATTGTACGTATGATTCTCTTCCTAGGGAAAGACTTCCTTCTTGGAACAGAATAAGTAACTTTTACACACATGCAAACGTACACATATACAAATATTGAATTGAGGTGCTCCCAATGTTAAGAATAAAGTTCTTACTGAATGTTGTCCACTACTCCACCGAATCCCTTTCATACCATTTCTCTTCGGTTTACTGCTTTCAACATCCCTCAACTTTCCTCTAACATTCCTTGTATTAAGCAAGTCCATCTGTTTGCTATCATGTAGCCAGCTACTTACAAATTCACACAGATATTGACAAAGATTACTCATTTTTATTTGTACTAAAGCTAGTTCTGATTTCATACCTAGAACATGACGGGGCTACCATTTTAGAGCCAAGCAGTCTTTATATCTCGTGGAAGGCCCTGGAAAGAGCTCACTCAAATAGCACCCAGAACGTCATAGGTGTATAATGATTTTTAAAATGTTGATTTTAAACAGGCTTTGGTGAAAATGCCAAAGAAAAATAACAGGTGAAGTGACTAGCTATGATAGCCAATATGCATTTTAGGGTTGATACATTTTAAATTTATACATTTCTTCAGTAACAAAGAATCAATGACTTCTAGATTTAGAAAGACTGTTGAAATCATCTAGTTCAGGCATTCATTTTATAAATCAGGTAAATGAGGCCCAGAGAGGTATTTACTTACATAAAATACATAGCACAACAAGGATAAAAACTTAGATCCCTAAAACCTAATCTAACAATAATTATATAGTCTTCCCTGATGAAATCTGAGTTTCTTGAAGCCTCTGAAACTAAGAAAGGTCCTAGCAGAAATACCAAATTGTAGACTATTACAGCTAGAAAGAAACTTAAAGAAAATCCAAATTCTTCTACTTTTATACATGAAAAAGAAAAGGCACTTAAAAGTTAAGTAATGTGTCTCATATTCAGATAGTTCCAGATACAGCAAGGACCAGAATACAGGCCTCTTTGATCCCAGTCCTCTTTCTGCTATGCCAGACCACACTTTAAATGTATTTCACACTCTCTCATAGACAAAATTAATATTATTACATGACTTGGAAATAAGAGACAATTTTTTTTAAACTGAAGTATAGTTGATTTACAATCTTGTGTCAGTTTCAGGTGTACAGCAAAATGATTCAGTTTTATATATATAAAACTGAATATATATATATTCTTTTTCAGATTCTTTTTGCTTATAGATTATTACAAAATATTGAGTATAGTTCCCTGTGCTATACAGTAGGTCCTTGTTGGTTATCTATTTTATATATAGCAGAGTGTATATAACAAACGATTTATAGCTTCTCTTAGGGCTTGCTTCTCCTTTAGTACATCTAGTGAATCAAATTAGATGAGGCATGAACAGTCTTAACTTCTTAAAATTAGTTTAAGATCAGGTTAGTGGGCAAAAGTTATGTTAAGTGTCACACTAACAACTACAACAAGGATTGTATTACTTTTATGATCTCTTCTGAGAATACAAAATCTCTGTGGCTAGGGATTTTAATTTTATTCATTAAAATATCTCAAATGCTAAAACAGTATCTAATATACAGCAAGCCCTCAAAAAATATTAAATAATTCAACTTTCTTGGAGCTAACTAGTTTAAAGATCTTCTATTTTTCATCAATATCTTACAATTGTATTTGAAATCCCAACTTTCCATTTTGGTTCTCATTCCTTAATTTTAAGGTAACAGAGGTTATAACTGGAAAAAATAATATATGTATATTTACATATTTAGTGTATATATTTAAACATAATATACATTAACAATGTTTAAGAATATATTTATATAGAGAGATGTATTATACATGCTATATAATACAGATATATTTAATATGATATAGATATCTAGATGTCTATCCTAGACTGGCATTAAAATTCTTCAGATAATCTCTGTAGGAAGAAAATGTTCTAACAGAGATGCTAAATAACCATGTTAATACATAACTGTGTGGGTTTCTACACTGGTTATTTATTTGATCCCCATTTGGCTTTATTTACATAAAATAAAACAAAATATTCTCTGATCTAAGTTGTATTAAACTATCTAGTATAAAATCAATTCCCTGAGCATTTAATTTTGAATTTTTTTGATAAAGATATTCCCTTATGAACACTGTTAATATTGGTTCATTTAGTATGTTTTTATTTTAAAAAATATTCTCTAGGTCTGTAAGATAAAAAGGAAAAACCAATTCTCTTACCTAGGAAAAATGAAAATATCCCTGTTATGAAGATTAAAGTAACTTTTCCCATAAGCCTTCCCAGAGAGAACGCCATGCAAAGTAGAGAATATTCTCAGCAACAGCAAACTAAACACTGCGACATGTTTCATAGAAGTATTTTTTCAACAGTTCTTCCACTTAAGCCAAAATGTAATTCAATATAAGCAAAGCTATGGTAAGCAAAAATTATATGGCTCAGATAGCTGTTTTCTGGGCTGACTTAATTGAAGGATAGTTTTTATTTATTTATTTTTATTATTTATTTCTTATTTAATTCTGTTTTTTCCCCCAGTTCTATTGAGATATCTCTTTTTTTTTTTTTTGCTACACCACGCGGCTTGTGGGATCTTAGTTCCCCAACCAGGGATTGAACCTGGGCCATGGCAGTGAAAGCACCAAGTCCTAACCAATGGACCTCCAGGGAATTCCCGAGATATAACTCTTTAGAGACTCTCTGGACTCTTTAGGGCTGAGGTCTCTCAACTTCTTTTGAACACATTGCCCCATCAGTTAAAAAAAATTTTTTTTGAGCATACATCCCCTATATACAGTGCATATATATACATATATATAAATTAATACATATAGACTCCATAGAATTTAGTTGTGTACAGATGTTCCTTGATTTATGATGGGGTTACATCCCAATAAATTCATTGAAGGTTGAAAATATCATAAATTGAAATTTTTTTGGGCCTCTCACTGTTGTGGCCTCTCCCATTGCGGAGCACAGGCTCTGGATCCGCAGGCTCAGCGGCCACGGCTCACAGGCCCAGCCGCTCCGCGGCATGTGGGACCCTCCCGGACCGGGGCACGAACCCGTGTCCCCTACATCAGCAGGCGGACTCTCAACCACTGCGCCACCAGGGAAGCCCCATAAATTGAAAATTTATTGAATACACCTAACCTACTGAAGTATCATAGCTTAACCTTGCCTACCTTTAACATGCTCAGGACACTTATAGCTTACAGTTGGGCAAAATCATCTAACACAAAGCCTACTTTATAATAAATTGTTGAATATCCCATGTAATTTATTGAATACTGTACTGAAAAACAGAATGGCTATAGGGGTGCAGAATGGACGTACTGATTGTTTACCGCATGATTGACTGTGAGTTGTGCCTCGTTGCTGCCGCCCAGCAACATGAGAGCACGGTACCACATATCACTAGCCCAGGAAAAGATCAAAATTCAAAGTACAGTATCTGGGCTTCCCTGGTGGCGCAGTGGTTGAGAGTCCGCCTGCCGATGCAGGGGACACGGGCTCGTGACCCGGTCCGGGAAGATCCCACATGCCGTGGAGTGGCTAGGCCTGTGAGCCACGGCCGCTGAGCCTGCGCGTCTGGAGCCTGTGCTCCACAACGGGAGAGGCCACAACAGTGAGAGGCCCGCGTACCGCCAAAAAAAAAAAAAAAAAAAAAAGTACAGTCTCTACTGAATTTGTATTTTGAACCATCTTGTAAAGTTGAAAAATCTTAAGTCTAACCATCGTAATAAAGGGACTATTTACACATACATATATATATGTGTACTAATTTATTTTTATATTGTAAACTTTAAAAAGATAAAGTAATAGTAAGTATTAATAGAAGTCCTCTTGTTTTCTTCCTACATTCCAATGTTTCATTTTGTGCACGCTTTGGGATGATTCACCCCATTTTGGAGCTCATACATACAAAGGAATGACACTCCACTAATAATTTTTTTCCCCAACTAAGCTTTTAAGTAAACACTGGGCAGCATGACTTCAAGGTTATTTCTTTGAACAAATATCTAGAGGGTAGCTATGCAGCTGGTTAGTGTCGAGTCAAATACTTTTATAGTCAGGAGATGGTGGGGGGAGTGACGTATCTTATGAGAACTGAACTTACTAGGACACACATTTGGTTAGAACTCTATTCTTTTTCTTTTTTTTTAAACATCTTTATTGGAGTATAATTGCTTTACAATGTTATGTTAGCTTCTGCTGTATAACAAAGTGAATCAGCTATACATATACATATATCCCCATATCCCCTCCCTCTCGCATCTCCCTCCCACCCTCCCTACCCCACTCCTATAGGTGGTCACAAAGCACCGAGCTGATCTCGCTGTGCTACGCTGCTGCTTCCCACTAGCTATCTATTTTACATTTGGTAGTGTATATATGTCAATGTTACTCTCTCACTTCATCCCAGCTTACCCTTCCCCCTCCCCGTGTCCTCACATCTGCGTCTTTATTCCTGTCCTGCCCCTAGGTTCGTCAGGACCAATTTTTTTTTTTTTTTTTTTTTTTGGTGGTAAGGGGGCCTCTCACTGCTATGACCTCTGCCGTTGCGGAGCACAGGCTCCGGATGCGCAGGCTCAGCGGCCATGGCTCACGGGCCTAGCCGCTCTGCGGCATGTGGGATCTTCCCGGACCGGGGCATGAACCCGTGTCCCCTGCATCGGCAGGTGGAATCTCAACCACTGCGCCACCAGGGAAGCCCTACTGTTTGTAGATTTTTTGATGATGGCCATTCTGACCGGTGTGAAGTGATATCTCATTGTAGTTTTGATTTGCATTCCTCTAATGATTAGTGATGTTGAGCGTCCTTTCATGTGTTTGTTGGCAATCTGTGTATCTTCTTTGGAGAAATGTCTATTTAGGTCTTCAGCCCATTTTTTGATTGGGTTGTTTGTTTTTTTGATATTGAGCTGCATGAGCTGCTTGTATAGTTTAGAGATTAATCCTTGGTCAGTTGCTTCATTTGCAAATATTTTCTCCCATTCTGAGCCTGTCTTTTCGTTTTGTTTATGGCCTCCTTTGCCACGCAAAAGCTTTTAAGTTTCATTAGGTCCCATTTGTTTATTTTTGTTTTTATTTCCATTTCTCTAGGAGGTGGGTCATAAAGGATCGTGCTGTGATTTATTTATTTATTTATTATTATTTTTTTAAACATCTTTATTGGAGCATAATTTCTTTAAAAATATGGAACGCTTCACAAATTTGCACGTCATCCTTGCACAGGGGCCATGCTAATCTTCTCTGTATCATTCCGATATTAGTATATGTGCTGCCGAAGCAAGCTCTGATTTATTACATAGAGTGTTCTGCCTATGTTTTCCTCTAACAATTTTGTAGTGTCTGGCCTTACATTTAGGTCTTTAATCCATTTTGAGTTTATTTTTGTGCATGGCGTAAGGGAGTGTTCTAATTTCATTCTTTTACATGTAGCTATCCAGTGTTCCCAGCACCACTTATTGAAGAGGCTGTGTTTTCTCCATTGTATATTCTTGCTTCCTTTATCAAAGATAAGGTGACCATATGTGCGGGGGTTTATCTCTGGGCTTTCTATCCTGTTCCATTGATCTATATTTCTGTTTTTGTGCCCGTACCATACTGTCTTTATTACTGTAGCTTTGTAGTACAGTC
Organism: Aethalodelphis obliquidens; assembly: GCF_003676395.1. Taxonomy (NCBI): domain Eukaryota; kingdom Metazoa; phylum Chordata; class Mammalia; order Artiodactyla; family Delphinidae; genus Aethalodelphis; species Aethalodelphis obliquidens. The sequence continues at coordinate 12,450,083 of NW_020837999.1, read as the reverse complement.
TGATGTCAGGGAGCTTGATTCCTCCAGCTCTGTTTTTCTTTCTCAAGATTGCTTTGGCTATTCAGGGTCTTTTGTGTTTCCATACAAACTGTGAAATTTTTTGTTCTAGTTCTGTGAAAAATGCCATTGGTAGTTTTATAAGGATTGCACTGAATCTGTAGACTGCTTTGGGTAGTATAGTCATTTTCACAATGTTGATTCTTCCAATCCAAGAACATGGTATATCTCCATCAGTTTGTATCATACTTAATTTCTTTCATCAGTGTCTTACACTTTTCTGCATACAGGTCTTTTGTCTCCTTAGGTAGGTTTATACCTAGGTATTTTATTCTTTTTGTTGCAATGGTAAATGGGAGTGTTTCTTTAATTTCTCTTTCAGATTTTTCATCATTAGTGTACAGGAATGCAAGAGATTTCTGTGCATTAATTTTGTATCCTGTTACTTTACCGAATTCATTGATTAGCTCTAGTAGTTTTCTGGTAGCCTCTTTAGGATTCTCTATGTATATAGAACACTATTCTTACTCTACAGAAGTAGATCATTCTGTGCCAGAGACAATATGTAGATAAATGGATGATGAAGGCCACAGGTCTAACTCTATATATAATGCAATATTCTACTCTAATATATATTTATATAAAGACATATTCTTGTAACCTGTCTCAACGTACTTGTCAATGATACAATGAAATCTCAAAAATTTAGCCTTGCATATTGCTGTCAAAACCTCCAGTATGTGAATCTACTCTAATGTTTAATATAATGATTCAATAACATACTATTATGCAAAATAGTACGCAAAATCCTTGAGTATTCACTCTGATGACTCTTGGAACAATAATCAGTATTTCCTCAGATTTTATTGAATACTTATGAATCAATCAACAGTTATATTTTTCATGTTTCTTCATTTCTACAATGGTGTGCCTACCCTACAACATTTTAATCACAAATAATTTTGCAGTGATAGGTATTCTTACTCTGCATATTGGTGAAAAGCTTAATAAGAGGGAACTAACACCAACATTTGTTGAGAGTCTACGTGCAAACACTGCTACATGTTTTACAGACAATACATCACTTAACTTTCACAGCAATCCTTAAATGGTGATAATTATTATCCCCATTTCATAGATTAGAACTAAAGGTTGGGGTCAAGGTCACACAGCCAAGATTCAAATCCAGGTCAGTCTGGCTTCAAAGCCTATGCTCCTTCCATTACACTGAAAAAAAGGGTTACAATAACTGAACTAGTCCAAGAGTATCCAGATAAAATGCACAATCTACTAACAAATCTCAAATAAAAGATAATTCCTTTTCATTATAAAAGTCGAATAAAGTATTATAAAGAATGATTATACGTGGTTAAAGCCAAGGTCTTGCAAAATATCACTATAAAACTACCCTCCAATTCTGTTTTAAAGTAGTTTAAAGTTGCTCCTCCTCTATCCTGTCTTTATCCTACAACCCAAACACAGAGCTTAAGAGGGTCAGGGTTGACTACACAGAATTCAGTTGAGTCTGAAGCCCAGATTATTACAGAAGCATTGCCCAATTCTCCCTCCTGAAAATCTCTGCCACAAAACACAGCACAATTCCAAAAATTGCGTGTTAAAAGAACCAAAAGGCAAATAAACTAAATAAGCCTCTTCATCAATAAAAACCTCTCCTTAAAGATCAAGTTTATAAGGGGTAAACTACTGCAACAAGTAATATTATACTAAAGTATAATTCCAAGACACAGTTCACCCCATTATCAAACTGGAAATTAGACTTAGTAACCACCTCACACTTCCAAGAGCTTCTTCATAGTCAGATATGTGGGGAGATAGAGCTGGAAGAATTGGGATCTTCCAGTTTCTTATAGAATTATTTTTTTCAACCACAAGAACATTGTTTTCCAATAGGTTAAAGAGAGAGCTAACATTTACTGAGCATTTATGAAGAATCAAACACATACGTTATCTTTAACTCTCACATCGATCACATTTTACAGAAACTAAGATCTAGGATTTCGCCCAAGGTCACGTCGATAGTAAGCAGCAGCGCAGAATTTAAAACCAGGTCTGTCCACACAAAAAGGTCCAGGGAGAGCTTGTTCAGTAGTAATTTCATAAATAAGGATAGACTTAAACAAACTAGACCTATAGGGCAAGGAATGACACTGACTCAGAAACCGAGTAACACTTCTGCAGGCCTGTCAGCTGGAGCTGAAGGAAGTATGACCTTTACTCCAAACCCTCCAGGGCAGAAAGACAGCTCTTCTCCGCGTGGGTCAATATACCACTACTCATGGAGGGAAAGAGGAGAGAATGAGGATTCCTGGTGGCCCAGACCCTTTCTTGGCCGCAGAAATGGAGAAGGATCAAACCCAGAGGCCCGGTCAGGGTCTGAGTTGTGCCTAAGAGAAGGGGTGCGACAAAGGTCGCAGACTTGAAAATAACGAGTTTATGAGAGATGCTGGAAAAGAAAACATGAAAAGCAGGGAGCATGGGAAAGTACACGGATTCACTTGAGGGAAGGGGGTTGGGGCTGTGGGTGATGCCTCCAGCAGCAGAGTTGTCAGTGGGCCTCAAAACGGAGGGAAGGGACAGGGATGGAAGGTCTCGGTGGGAGCCACTCTGGGTTCATTACCTGCCGGGTGGTTGTACAACGGCCTCAGTTTCTCAGGCAGCAGAAGCTCCACTTTATCAAGGACCCGGTGGTAGGTGGCCAGCAGGCCCCGGGCGCCGGCGGCTGACATTTCTGCGGACGAGTGATCGTGGGCAGCCAGGTAAGGCAGCGGCCGTGTGCTCCTCCCTAGCTGGCAATGAAGGGCAGCTCGTCACTTTCCCCTGTCTCAACGCCTCTCAACGCCTCGCGCCCTCCTCTCCCCCAAGGCAGCTCAGCCTGCTCCCCTGTGAACCGCCCGGCGGCCCGCGCCTAGAGAAGATTGTGGGGGCGGAGACTCTGCGACGGCCCGCCCCCAGCCCGCCTCCTGGTCTCCGACTGCCTAGAGGGAGGAGGAGTCACGGAAACAGGTGGCAACCGGACAGCCTCACCGAGTCAACCCGGTGCCCTACCGGGAGCGCGCTTGCGCAAGCAGAGCGACCCGCGGTGACTGGCCCGCCCCGGGGCGTGGGCGGGGTCCAGACCAAACCTACAATTTCTTCTTCCTGGCCCGGAGGCCATGTTGGAGAAGGGAAAGTGAAGCTGCACCGGCGCTAATCCCCTTTCACTTTGGTTAAGGAGGCCCCTAGATAAAATGGGCTTTTCGGGCCTTCCATGACCCGACTAAAGATGACGCCGCACAACTCTGTTGCTTCCTTTGGAATGAGACTCGTGAGCGCGAGACTTCCGATTTCAGCTTCTTCCGTCTCTATTCCTTATTTATCCAGAGTATTAAGGATTTGACTAGAGTGGTCTGAACCCACTTTTCTAGGGTAAGGGCAGCCCTGGCACACACCTGCCTCAGTCTCCAGGGTGGTCGTTATCTCGCGAGAAAGGCTTGAAAGGGAGGGTGTCGAGAATGAGGAGAGGGAGGAGTCGAGGCCGCCTCCGCCTCCTCCACCTCCTCCTGTAGGAGGGGGTGCTGAGGGAGGGAACAGTTGCTGATCTCTGGATGTTCTGGGTAGTCTTGAGCAGGAGAGTATGAGGCGAGCTCAGGCCCGGGTGCGGCCGGGCTTCGGGGGCGAAGGCGCTGCCGCTGCCACCGCCATCTAACTCGCTGCTACCGCGAGGCCCGGCGCGCGGATGGTGCTGGTGCGGCTCGGGTGTTGATCCGCGTGTCCCCTCCCCCCTTTCCCCTCCCCCACGCGGTGGTCTCCTCTCCTCCCCCGGCCCGGCGGAGCCATGTCTCGAGGTGGCTGCTGCCCACACCTGTTGTGGGACGTGAGGAAAAGGTCCCTCGGGCTGGAGGACCCGTCCCGGCTGCGGAGCCGCTACCTGGGTGAGCGGGGGCCCTGGGGCGGAGGCGCTGAGGTCGCCGCCCAGAGGTGGGGGAGGGGGCCACGCCGCTGGGGCTATTGGAGGTGGGACAGCGCCTGGGCAGGGACGCCCCGGAGACGCCGAGGTGCTGGGTGGACCTTGGCGGACGGATCCCATGCCCGTGTCCTCCCATGGCTAAGTCCCGCTTTCATGCTGCCAGCCGCCGCCCTTACTGGGTTTTCCTTCGGGGGGCCGGACAGGGGGCAGACGGTACTGGCCGAGAAAGGTGTTGGGGTCGCTTCTGGAGTGGGACTCGGGAGAAGACTTGTCGAACCTCCCCGAGCTGCCGCGTTTAGAGCAAAAGTTGGCGCTTTTGCTCTTCTCCAGCGCTCTCCTCGCTCAGCCGAAGGACCTAAGTTTGTGTTGACCGCCCCTCCCCTAAAGTCTCGGGAGGGCTTAGGTGTCCGTGGCGACGCGCTGACCACCCTCGGGGACTCCACGCTCCAAACAGACTCGGTGTAAACTGTTGTGCGGCTCCGAGCCAAAACCTGAAAGTGATAGCTGAGCTCTCCCCACCCCCGCGCGCTTTCCCAGTTGGACTCTGCTGTTCGGTGGTTTCGACCGCTTTAAGGAGGTGTAGGGTTTCACGTTCCCATTCCCACCCCTGTGAAACACACTTGGCATTTACTGTTACTTAGTTAAGCTTTCTAAAAACAACCTTCGATACTTGGGGGAACGGTAGTCCAGTTCTTTTCGTTTTGCGTAAAGTGGATTTGTGAGGATTCTGGGTCACGCCTGAGCTAAAAGTGGACGGATTTAGTAGGGGTCTTTTTTCTTCCTTCCTCTGCAATCTTTTCATTACTCTTTATTCTTTTTCTTTTTTTTTTTTTAATTTGAAGATAAGACAACATCACTAAAATTTTTTTCTTTGCAATTTTGTTACTTTTTGCTAGGTATTTGTTGATGTCATTTGGTTTTGACTTAAAATCAATAAAAGAAAATGAAATTTCGCTACACCTAACAGTTCTGGTTTGTGAGTTATTTGAGAGAAGTTAGCAGGCATTTTTTTCCCCTTGCTCCTGTTTTTTAGTGTCCCAAGTGACACGAATACATTGTCCTTGTAAAAACTTAATAAGAATGAAGCACAAATCCTTGTGATTTCTCCCATTCCAGTTTCACACACACACTCTTTGAGAGGTAACAGTGTTCTCTGTTTCCTGAGTATTCTTCCAGACCTTTTTCTTTGAATTCTTACAAGCACATGTGTACATATAGAAATGCTGTAGGAGTGTGTGTGTGACCTGAATATATGGCGTCATACTGTAAACAACTGTTTTGCAACTTGTTTTTTTTTTTTTACATAACATCTTGGAGATCTTTGCATGGCAGTAAAAATAGATCTATACAGTCTTTTAAACTATTGCAGAGTATTTAACAGTATGAAGGTATCATCGTCGACTCAGCCTTTCTTCTTTTTTGGGACGTTTGCTGTTACTAACAGCACTACAGTGAACCTCCTTGCACATGCTTTTTGTGCATTTGTTCTAGGATAAGTACCTGGAGTGGTGATTAATCATTTTAAAATTTAATATCAATAGAGAGTGCTTTTTAAACCATTAACCTAAAAGATGTGCAATATTTCTTTTAATACGTGCTGAGAAAGAACTTAACTTTAGCTTAATAAAAAAAACTTGTGTTCTACACCAATGAATTTATATGTGGTCCTTTATCTCTATTAGTTGGAGCATTTAAATAAGTAGTACTTATATGCAGGTTTATGTATTAATGTTTTCTGCTGGTTCAGTTACTTCAGCTGTATCTATGATAGAGTCAATTAAAATATAAAACCATACATTTTCTTTTTCCCTTCCTCTTCTAGCTCCATAATGGGAGTGGAGTTCGTGTGTTGGGTGGAGGAGAATTGAAGAGTAAGAGTCCACTGTCTTTAGTAGAAAGTCGAAATTATAGATTTTCAAATATATGTATATTCATGCAGGAAATTCCATATCTTACATAATATTTTAAATGTGGTAGTAATATATACTTTATAATTAGCACATCCTTTAAAAGTGTTTTTTTTAAAATATTCAAAAATAGCTTGAGTAATTTCTTAGCCTTAGGAGACTTTCTTTACACCTTTAGTTTATCCATCTCTTTCACACTCCAGTGCTAATCTTGGCTTAGCAGGAAACAGTAAAGTCCACATTGGTATTGCCTGAATTAATGAGATTTAAAAAAAATGATATTTTGAAGTACTCTTATAAAGTCTTCTTTTTAAGAAGTCCAAGTGTTTTAAAAGGTAAGTAGATTTTTTCGGGGGGGGACTTCAATATTTAAACATTTTGATTGTTTATCTATAGTACTGTAGGTTAAATATTTTTCTAATTTATCTCCATTATTTGTATTTCTAATAATGAATTACTTCTAAATAACAGTAAAATTGGGATAGAAGCAATTGACAGATTTTTCTTGTAATGTGCATTTCAAATTAACCATAGCATGTGCCTTTTCAATAGTAGTATTCATGTTTTACAGGTGATTTTATTTAAATTTGGTTAATTTTCTCTTCCTCCCATCAAAAAAAATTGAAGTTCACAAAACATCCTTTTATATTGTGAGAATAAAAATAATTTGTCATGTATTATTTAGAAGAAGATGTATATGTTTACTTATAGCCCACAAATTCACAAGATTCACCTGAACCAATGAAGTGTTTTGTCTAGCATGAACTCAGAGGCTAGGCCAGGGATTGTAATCTTTATGAGCCCGATCTAAATTTCAATGGAGGATTTATTTTTTTAAAGAGCAGTTGTCAAAGTCCAGAGTCAGAGACACCTGTATGTCTAAATGTTTCTTAAGATACTGTATACTAGTTATAGAGTAGCGCTTTTGGAACTCAGTGATTGTTATAATAATTTATTAACCATACATATTTCATTATAGTTTTATAGAGATAAACATTACTTATAAAAGAAATTATCTGTACATTTCTTCTTTCTCTTCCTATTTCTCTCATTTTAGACAGGCTTGCGTACAATTTGAATTTACACTTTCTAACCCTTCTAAATTAAAGACAGTAATTGACTAACAAAAAGCAATTTAAGGGAAATTTTCAAGGGAGTTGTTTGCCCTAATGTATTATATGTTTAATACGAAGTGTTTAAGTTATGATTAGGCAGTGTTTTGGTCAACTTGGGATGCTGTAACAAAATACCATAAACTGGGTGGCTTTTGAACAACATAAATTTATTTTTCAAAGTTTTGGAGGCTGGAAGCCTGAGATAAGGGTACTCACATGGTCAGGTTCTGAGTCTGGTGAGGGCCTGCTTCCTGATTCATAGCCATCTTTTCACCATAACCTCACAAGGCAGAAGAAGTGAGCTAATTCCCTGGGATCTTTTTTATAAGGGCACTAATCCAAGCCTAATCACCTCCCGAAGATTCCCACCTCCTAATTAGGATTTCAGCAGAGGAATTGGTCCGGGTGGGGTGATGAGGGGACACGAACATTCAGACTATACCACTAAGCCAGTGACAGCCTTATAGTGGAGATTGAAATCTCTTTTTGTTCAGGCGATTAGGAAGTCTGTGTCCTTTGAATATCGTTAGGGTCAGTATGTACTGAAATGGATAATTTTGCATTTAGATTAGTCTTTAGCGTATCTTGAATACATCTATATTCAGACTTACCAAGTTCTTCATAAAGTGTTGCCGGGTTAAAACATATTTTATGAGGGTCAGAAAATTCTGAGTTTTTCCTCCTTGTTAACTACTGGGGAAAAGTTAGTGAAGTATTTGTATTTTGTTTCTTTAGTCTTAAAATTTCAATGAAAGCTAAAAAAGGTCTGATTTTAATAGTTAATAATGACAGTTAAATATGACAAATATTTGTAATAGAATATGCTGTTAATTCCTGAAGATTAGGCCACCAAATGCCTGTTATCAATCATAACAACAGCAGACAATTGAATAGCTCTACTGTAGATTTCATTCCTACCTGGTATAGGATGAAAGTGCTTAAAAGGGATAGGAGCTTCTGGTAGCACAAAATTTATATTTCAGGTATGTTTTATGTCAGTGTTTTTCAAATGTTTTGACCCTGATCCACAGTAAATATACATTTACATGGCAACTTGTGATACACATAACTAAAATAAAAGATACCCCAAATGACATTTACCCTTACTAGGTGTGGTGCATTCTTTTTTCTGTTCCATATCGTGTTGTTAAAAATGTTGGTGTTGACCCAGTAGAATATCCACTAATGAGTGTTGGCTTGAGGTTCACAAAGCTGTTCTAAGTGGTGTGTTTTTTTAATAATTATAATTGAATGTTACTGACTTCAAAGTTAGGGTGGGTGTGTTTCCCAAGTAGTTGTAGTAGACTAAAAAAAATGTTTTTTGAATAGCGCTGATGGCAAATAAAGAAGATATAAATAACAAAACTTTTAATTTATACTTTGGCAAAAATACAGTACAACACTTTTAGATCCTCACTTTTTTTTTTTTGCCATGCCTCACGGCTTGCTGGTTCTTAGTTTCCCGACCAGGGATTGAACCCAGGCCCTCCTCGGTAGTGAAAGCCTGGATTCCTAACCACTGAACTGCGAGGGAATTCCCAAATCCTCATTTCTTGAGTAATACTTGCAGTGGGATTGCCGAGTTGTATAATAAGTGTGTTTAACTTCATAAGAAACTTTTTCGAAACAGTTGTACCATACTGCATTCCCATCAGCAGTGTTTGAGAGTTCTAGTTGTTCCACGTTCTCATCCATACTTGGCATTATGAGTCTTCCTAATTTTAGCTTTTCTAGTTGATAATGTAGGTATAATATCACTATTGTTTTAATTTGCATTTGATTTAATCCTAATGATTAATGATTTTGAGTATATTTTCATGGTTTATTTGCCATTCTTATACTTTGGTTAAATATTCAGATTTACCTTCTTAATATTGTAAAAATTCTTTATATATTCTTGATACAAGTCCTTAATCAGATATATATTTTGCAGATATTTTCTCCCAGTTTGTGTAAGTCAATTTCTCTACCACATTCCATTGATCTAGGTGTCTGCCTTTATGCCATTACTTTCGGTCTTTATAGTGAGTGTTGAAATCAGCTAGTGTGATATTTTGTACTTGGTTCTTTTTTTCAAAATTACTTTGGCTATTCTGAGTCCTTTTCATTTTTTAAATTTCAGAATCAGCTTGTCAATTTCTATAAAAAGGACTGCTGGGGTTTTGATTGATACTGTGTTGAATCTGTACCTTATTTCAGGGAGAATTGTAGTCTTTACAGTATGGAATCTTCCAATTCATAATGGTGGCTTTTCTCTCCATTTATTTTGTTGTTCCTTCATTTCTTTCAGCAATGTTATATATTTTTCAGTGTACAGATCCTATATATATATTTGCTCTATTTATTCCTATATATTTAATGTTTTTATACTATTTTAGATAGTATCATTTTATAAGTTTATAAGTAATATCAAATTATTCATTGTGCATATATAGAAATAAAATTTTTTAAAATTGGCTTTATATCGTGCAACTTTACTCAACCTACTCATTAGTTCTTTCTTAAAAAAATTAATTTCTGGCTGCGTTGGGTCTTCGTTGCTGCGTACAGGCTTTCCCTAGTTGCGGCGAGCAGGGGCTACTCTTCGTTGTGGTGTGCAGGCTTCTCATTGCGGTGGCTTCTCTTGTTACAGAGCACGGTCTCTAGGTGCACGGGCTTCAGTAGTTGTGGCTTGTGGGCCCTAGAGTGCAGGCTCAGTAGTTGTGTCGCACGGGCTTTGTTGCTCCAGGGCATGTGGAATCTTCCCCGGACTAGGGCTTGAACCTGTGACCCCTGCACTGGCAGGTGGATTCTTAACCACTGTGCCACCAGGGAAGCCCTACTCATTAGTTCTTATAAAATTTTTTTTTTTGCAGGCTTTTTTGGATTTTATGTAGTTGATTATGTCACTGCATATTAAGATTCTTCCTGGGAATTCCCTGGTGGTACAGTAATTAGGATTTGGTGCTCTCACTGCCCAGAGGGACCAGGTTCAATCCCTGGTTGGGGTACTACGATCCCACAAGCAGCGTGGTGTGACCAAAAAAAGAAAAACCAAAATAACCAAAAAACAAGATTTCTTCCTTTTTTACCTATGTTGTTTTTTTCTTCCGTTTTCAATTTTCTTGCTTAATTGCATTGACCAGGACTCCAGTAGAATCTTGAAAGGAAGTAGTAAGAGTGGACATTGTTGCCTTATTCCTCATCCTGGAAAGCATTCAGTCTTTAACTATTAAATATGTTGTTGACTGTAGGTTTTTGTAGATACCCATTGAAGAAATCCCCTTCTACTCTTAAATTGCTGAGAGTGTTTATCATGACTAGCTGTTGAATTTTGTCAGGGTTTATTCTGCATCTGTTGAATTGATTATATGATTTCTGTTTCATAGATTATGTTAACATATTGATTGATTTTTGAATGTTGAACCAACATTCAATTCCTGGGCCAAATCCTACTTGGTTATGATAAATTGTCCTTTATATATTGCTGGCTTCACTTTTGGTAAGAATTTTGTGTTTTTGTTCTTTAAGGATATTAGCTCACAGTTGTTATATTTTTGCCTGTTTTTCGCATCAGGATTATGCTGGCCTCATAAATGTGTTGGAAGTGTTCTTCTCTTTTTCTGAAGAGTTTGTGTAGACTTGAAATTACCTTTTCCTTAAATGTTCGATAGATTTCATCATTGAAGCCATCTGAGCTTGGAGTTTTCTTTGTGGGAAGGTTTTGTTTTGTTTAGTACTTTAACTTTTAATTTAGAGATAAGTGTAGATGCATGTGCAGTTGTTAGAAATAATACAAAGAGATCTCATATACCCTCAATCAATTTCCCAATGGTAGTATCTTGTACAACTATATTAATATATCACAATTAGGAAACTGACATAGATAGATCTATGAATCTTATTTATATTTCCCCAGTTTTACATGCACTTTTGCATGTGTGTATTTAGTTCCATGCAATTTTAGCACTGATTTTAGTTTTTATTTTTTTTAATTTTATTTTATTATTATTTTTTAATACATCTTTATTGGAGTATAATTGCTTCACAATGCTGTGTTAATTTCTGTTGTACAACAGAGTGAATCAGCTGTATGCATGCATATATCCCCATATTCCCTCCCTCTTGAGCCTCCCTCCCACCCTCTCTATCCCACCCCTCTAGGTCTTCGCAAAGCACGGAGCTGATCTCCCTGTGTTATGCTGCTGCTTCCCACTAGCTATCTGTTTTATATTTGGTAGTGTATATACGTCGATGCTACTTTCACTTCACCCCAGCTTCCCCCTCCCCCACTATGTCCTCACGTCCATTCTCTATGTCTATGTCCTTATTTCTGCCCTGCCACCAGGTTCATCAGTACCTTTTTTTTTTAGATTCCATATATATGTGTCAGCATATGGTATTTGTTTTTCTCTTTCTGACTTTACTCTGTATGACAGACTCTAGGTCTATCCACCTCACTACAAATAACTCAATTTTGTTCCTTTTATGGCTAAGTAATATTCGATTGTAAATATGTGCCACATCTTCTTTATCCATTCATCTGTCAATGGACATTTAGGTTGCTTCCGTGTCCTGACTATTGTAAATAGTGCTGCAGTGAACATTGTGGTACGTGACTCTTTTTGAATTATGGTTTTCTCAGGGTATATGCCAAGTAGTGGGATTGCTTTCTATTTTTTGTGTTTTAAGGAACCTCCATACTGTTCTGCATAGTGGTGTATCAATTTACATTCCCACCAACAGTGTAGGAGGGTGCCCTTTTCACCACACCCTTTCCAGCATTTATTGTTTCTAGATTTTTTGATAATGGCCATTCTGACCGGTGTGAGGTGATACCTCATTGTAGTTTTGATTTGCATTTCTCTAATAATTTTAATAAATTAATGTTAATTAATGTTAATAGATTAAAGTGGTTACCACCTTATTTAAGGTACAGAACAGTTTCATCACAATAGTCCTTTGTGATCCCATTTTTGGCCACAGCTACCTCCTTCCCTCCCAACAGCTAACCCCTGGTAACTACTAATCTGTTCTCCCTTTCTATAATTTTGTCATTTCAAGAATGTTACATAAATAACATGTATGTAATGTTCTAAATAACAGCATGTAAACTTTTGAGATTGACTTTTTTCACTCTGCATAATTCCCTTAAGATTCATCCAGGTTGTGTGTACAATAGTTTATTTCTTTGTATTGTTGATTAGTATTTCATGATATCAATATATAACTAATCGTTCATTTGTTGAAGATATTTGTATTGTTTCCAGTTTTGACTGTTAAATAGAGAGCTGTTACGAACATCCATATACAGGTTTTTGTATGAACATAGATTTTCATCTCTGGGATAAGTGTCCAAGAATTGTAATTACTGCACTATATGATAAGCACATTGTTTACTTTTGTAAGAAACTGCCATACCTTTTTCCAGTATGGCTGAACCGTTTTATGTTTCCATCAGCCACGAATGAGTAATCCAGTTTCTCTGCATCATCAGCAGCATTTAGTGTTGCCACTGTTTTTTTTTTTCTTTTGCGGTATGCGGGCCTCTCACTGTTGTGGCCTCTGCCGTTGCGGAGCACAGGCTCCGGATGCACAGGCCCTGCGGCCATGGCTCACGGGCCCAGCCACTCCGTGGCATGTGGGATCCTCCCGGACGGGGGCACGAACCCGCATCCCCTGCATCGGCAGGTGGACTCTCAACCACTGTGCCACCAGGGAAGCCCTGAAGTATCAATTTTTAATTGAAGTATTTAATTTAGTTCCAGGTGCTCAACATCGCGATTCGATATTTCTGTACACTACGAAATAATCACCATGGTCAGTATAGTTACTGTCACCATACAAAGTTATTACAATATTATTGAGTGTATTTCCTATGCTGTACATTTCATTGATGTGACTCATTTATTTTGTAATTGGAAGTTTGTACCTCTTAATCTCCTTCAACTATTCCCCCCAACCTCCTCCCTTTAGGCAACCGCCTGTTTGTATCTATGAGTCTGTTTCTGTTCTGTTACTCTTTTTTTTTTTTTTTTTTTTTGCGGTACGTGGGCCTCTCACTGTTGTGGCCTTTCCCGTTGCGGAGCACAGGCTCCCGACGCGCAGGCTCAGCGGCCATGGCTCCCGGGCCCAGCCGCTCCGCGGCATGTGGGATCTTCCCAGACCGGGGCACGAACCCGTGTCCCCTACTTCGGCAGGCGGACTTTCAACCACTGCGCCACCAGGGAAGCCCCTGTTCTGTTACTTTTGTTCATTTGTTTTGTTTGTTCTCTGTATCTATGAGTCTGTTTCTGTTCTGTTACGTTTGCTCATTTGTTTTGTTTTTAAGATTTCACATGTAAGTGAAATCATATGATATTTGTGTTTCTCTCTCTGACTTACTTCACTTAACATAATATCCTCCGGGTCCATCCACGTTGTTGTAAATGGCAAGATTTCATCCTTTTCATGGCTGAGTAGTATTCCATTACATATATATGCACCACATCTTTTTTATCCATTCATCTTTTGATGGACAGTTAGGTTGCTTCTACATCTTGGCTACTGTAAATAATGCTACAATGAACATAGGGGCGCATATATTGTTTCGAATTAATGCTTTTGTTTTCTTCTGGAAATTACCTAGAAGCGGAGTCGCTGGATAGTACAGTAGTTGTCTTTTTAGTTTTTTGAGGAACCTCCATACTGTTTTCCATAGTGACTGTACCAATTTGCATTCCCACCAGCAGTGCATGAGAGTTTTCTTTCCTTCACATCCTCTCCCACACTTGTTATTTGTTGTTTTTTTGATAATAGCCTTTCTGACAGGTGTGAGGTGATATCATTGTGGTTTTGATTTGCATTTCCGTGATATTTAGGGATGTTGAGCATTTTTTCGTGTGCACATTGGCCATCTGTATGTCTTCCTTGCAAAAATGTCTGTTCAGGTCTTCTGCCCATTTTATAATTGGGTTTTAAATTAATTCATTAGTTAATTGGCTGCATCGGGTCTTCGTTGCTCTGTGCGCGCTTTCTCTAGTTGCAGCGAGTGGGGGCTACTCTTCATTGCGGCGCATGGGCTTCTCATTGCAGTGGCTTCTCATTGCAGATCATGGGCTCCAGGTGCATGGGCTTCAGTAGTTGTGGCACGCAGGTTCAGTAGTTGTGGCTCACAGACTCTAGAGCACAGGCTCAGTAGTTGTGGCGCATGGACCTAGCTGCTCAGCAGCATGTGGGATCTTCCCGGACGAGGGATCGAACCCATGTCCCCCGCACTGGCAGGTGGATTCTTAACCACTGCGCCACAGGGGAAGTCCCTCGGGTTTTGTTTTGATATTGCATCATATGAGTTCTTGGTGTATCTTGGATATTAACCCCTTATGAAATATAGTTTGCAAAAATCTGCTAACATTCAATTGGTGGTCTGTTAGTCTTGTAGATAGTTTCCTTTACTGTGCAGAAAGCTTTTTAGTTTGATGTACTCCCATTTGTTTATTTTTGCTTTTGTTTCCCTTGCTGAGGAGACATATAAAAAAAATATTACTTAGACTGAGGTCAAAGAGCATACTGCCTATATTTTCTTCTAGAAGTTTTATGGTTTCAGGTCTCACATTTAAGTCTTTAATTCATTTTGAATTTTTGTATATGATGTGAGAAAGTTTGTTCAGTTTGATACTTTTGCATGTAGCTTTCCAGTTTTCCCAACACCATTTATTGAAGTGGCTATCTTTCCCTTCATTCTGTATTCTTGCCTCCTTTGTCGTAGATTGATTGACGATGTACGTGTGGGTTCATTTCTATGTTTTCTATTTTGTTCCGCTGATCTGTGTGTCTGTTTTTGTGGCAGTACCATACTATTTATTTGCTTTAGCTTGTAGTATAGTTTGAAATCAAGGAGTGTGATACCTCCAGCTTTGTTCTTACTAAAGATTGTTTTGGTTATTTGGGGTATTTTGTGTTTCCATAGAAATTGTAGAATGATCTATTCTAGTTCTATGAAAAATGCCATTGGTATTTTGATAGGAATTGCATTGAATCTATAGCTTGCCTTGGATAGTGTAAACATTTTAACAATATTAATTCTTCCAATCCACAGACTCAGTATATCTTTCCAATTTTGTCATCATCAATTTCTTTTATCAGTGTTTTATAGTTTTCTGAGTCTTTTACCTCCTTGGTTAGATTTATTCCTAAGTGTTTTATTCATTTTGGTGCAATTGTAAATGGGATTTTTTGCTTAATTTCTTCTTCTGGTGGTTTATTGTTACTGCATAGAAACAAGAGATTTCTGTGTATTGATTTTGTATCTGTAACTATTGAATTCATTCATTCTAATAGTGTTTTGGTGTATCTTTAGGAATTTCCATATGTAGTATCAGGTTATCTGCAAACAGTGACAGTTTTACTTCTTCCTTTCCAATTTGGATTCCTTTTATTTCTTTTTCTTGTCTGATTGCTGTGTCTGGGACGTCCAGTACTATGTTGAATAAAAGTACCAAGAGTGGGCATTCTTGTCTCATTCCTGATTTTAGGGAAAATGCTTTCAACTTTTCACTGTTGAGTGTGATGTTAGCTGTGGACTTGTCAGTAAAGTGGGCCTTTATTATGTGGAGGTGTGTTCTCTTTATACCTACTTTGTTGAGGATTTTTATCATAAATGAATATTGAATTTTGTCAAAAGCTTTTTCTGCATCTATGGAGATGATCACATGATCATATGATTTTTATTCTTCAATTTGTTAATATGGTGTATCACACTGATTGATTTGCAGATATTGAATCATCCTTGCATTCTTGGGATAAATCCCATTTGAATATGGTGTATGATCCATATAATGTATTGTTGAATTAATAATTTGCTAGTATTTTGTTGAGGATTTTTGCATGTGTGTTCATCAGTGATATTCACCTGTAATTTCCTTTTTTTGTGATCTTTTTTTTTTTTTTTTTTTTTTTGGTATCAGGGTGCTGCTGGCTTTATAGAATGGGTTCAGAAGTCCTTCGTCTAGTTTTTTTGAATAGTTTGAGGATAGGTATTAGCTGTTCTTTAAATGGTAGAATTTACCTGTGAGGCTGTCTGGTCCTGGACTTTTGCTTATTCTTAGTTTTTTGGTTATTGACTCAATTTCATTACTGGTAATTGGTCTGTTCAAGTTTTCTGTTTTTTCCTGATTCAGTCTTGGGAGATTGTACATTTCTAGGAGATTGTCGGTTTCTTTTAGGTTGTCCGTTTTATTGGTGCATAGTTTTTCATAGTAATTTCTTATGATCCTTTGTATTTCTCCTTTTTCATTTCTGATTTTATTGATTTGTTGATTTGGGCCCTCTCTTTGTTTCTTGATGTGTGTAGCTAAAGGTTTATCAATTTGGTCTATCTTTTCAAAGAACCAGCTCTTAGTTTCATTGGTCTTTTCTATTGATCTTTTAGTTTTTATTTCACTTATTTTGCTGTTTATTATTTCTTCCCTTCTGCTAACTGTGGGTTTTGTTTGTTATTTTTCTAGTAGCTTTAGGTGTAAAGTTAGGTTGTTTGAGATTTTTCTTGTTTCCTGAGCTAGGCTTGTATTGCTATAAACTTCTCTCTTAGAACTGCTTGTGCTAAGTCCCATAGATTTTGGATCAGTGTGTTTCCATTTTCATTTGTTTCCAGGTATTTTTGGATTTTCTCTTTGATTTCATCAGTGATCCATTGGTTGTTTAGTAGCATGTTGTTTAGCCTCCATGTGTTTTTTGTGTCTGCAGTTTCTCTTTATAGTTGATTTCTAGGCTCATAGTGTTATGGTCAGAAAAGATGTTTGGTATGATTTCAGTCTTAAGAAGATTTATTGAGACTTGCTTTGTGGCCCAGCTTGTGCTCTATCCTTGAGATGTTCCATGTGTACTTGAGAAGGATGTGTATTCTGTTGCTTTTTAATGGAACGTTCTTTCTGTATCTATTAAGTTCGTCTGATTTGATTTTTTTTTAATTAACTGAGGTAAGATACACAGAACATTTAACCATTTTGTAAAATGTTTATTTATTTATTTGGCTGCATTGGGTCTTAGTTGTGGAATGCGGGATCTTTTGTTGTGGCGTGTGGGCTCT
Source organism: Aethalodelphis obliquidens (assembly GCF_003676395.1). Lineage (NCBI taxonomy): Eukaryota > Metazoa > Chordata > Mammalia > Artiodactyla > Delphinidae > Aethalodelphis > Aethalodelphis obliquidens. Next base: position 12,433,052 of record NW_020837999.1, on the reverse strand, counting down.
AGAGCGTGTGAGCTCTAGAGTGCGTGGGCTCAGTAGTTGTGGCACATGGGGATCTCTAGTTGTGGCACGTGGGCCCCATAGCATGTGGGCTCAGTAGCTGTGGCATGTGAGCTCTCTAGTTGTGGTGTACGGGTCTAGAGAGTGCAGGCTTAGTTGCCTCTTGGCATGTGGGATATTAGTTCCCCAACCAGGGATTGAACCTGCGTCCCCTGTATTGGGAGGCGGATTCTTAACCACTGGACTACTAGGGAAGTCCCTGATATGTTGTTTAAAGTTAGTGTTTCCTTATTGATTTTCTGTCTGGATGATCTATCCATTGATGTAAGTGGAGTGTTAAAGTTCCCTAGTAGTATTATGTTACTGTCAATTTCTTTATGTTTGTTAATATTTGGTTTATGTATTTATGTGCTCCTATGTTAGGTGCAGATATATTTACAATTGTTATATCTTCTTTTTTTTTGGCCGTGCCATGCAGCCTGTGGGATAAGTACACTCCCCTCAGGTCACCGGAGTCGTATGACCTAGGGATGCCCCCTGTGTGGGCTATGTGGGCCCTTTTGTTTTGGTGGGGCTGATTGCTGTGGCACTCTGGTACATGGGGCTGGCTCCCAGCCCACTTGGCTGTGGGGCCCTGCATAGTGCAGAGGCTTCCAGCTGCTTGTGGCTGGGGCCAGGTCCTGGTATGGCTGGCTGTGCAGTGCAGGAGTCCTGGGCTGATACTGGCCAGCTGGCAGGTAAGGCCAGGTCCCAACGCAGCTGGTTGTTGGTGCTCGGAGGGGTCCTGCCATCTTTATATTTTCAGTGGGGTGTATTTTCATGTCTCTCATTCTTGTTTTTTCACTGTTGTTTTTTGAGACTTATTTATATAGTTTAGGTATTAGTCATTCATCAGATATGCAGTTTGCAAATACATTCTCCCAGTGTGTAGTTTGTCTTTTTCTTCTTTTCATAGAGTCTTTTGCAGAGTAAAGGTTTTTAACTTTGGAGAGGTTCAGTTTATCAGTTTTTTTCTTTTATGGATTATGCTTTTGGTCTGATGTCTAAACACTCTTAACTTAACCCTAGGTCCTGGAGAGTACCTCCTATGTTTTTTCCCTCAAGTTTTATAGTCTTATATTTTTACGTTTAAGTCCAGAGTCCATTTTGTGTTAATTTTTGTATGAGGTATGTGATTTACTGTGAAGTTCATTTTTGTGCTTATGAATGTCCACTTGCCCTAGCACCATTTGTTTAAAAGTCAGTATTTTCTCCATGGAATTGCTTTTGCACCTTTATTAAAAATCAGTTGGGCACATTTATGTGTATCTAATCGGTGTTCTCTATTCTCTTGCATTGATCTGTGTATCTGTCCCTTTGTAAATACCATACTGTTTTGCTTACTGTAGCTATATAGTAAGTTTTTACATCAAGTTGAGTGACGTTTTCTCCCCTCAATAATTCTTTTTCAAAATTGTTTTAGCTCTTCTCTGTCTTTTGCCTTTTTATATGAGTTTTAGAGTAAGGTTGTCCTTATCTCCAAAATACCTTGCTGGGATTTTGATAGGAATTGCATTGGACTCACATATCAGTTTGGGAAGGACTGACATCTTTACTATGTTGAGTCTTCTGATCCATAAACACAGTACATCACTCCAGTTATTTAGCTCTTTGGTTTCTTTCATCAGCATTTTATAATTATCAAGATACACATCTTCAGCATATTTTGTTATATTTATGTCCAAATGTTTAATTTTCTTCTGAGCAATTATTAATGTATTTTTTAAAATAAATCTATTTATTTATTTATGGCTGAGTTGGGTCTTTGTTGCTGCGCTCGGACTTTCTCCAGTTGCGGCGAGTGGGGGGTACTCTTTGTTGTGGTGCGCGGGCTTCTCATTGTGGTGGCTTCTCTTGTTGCAGAGCACAGTCTCTAGGCGTGTTGGCTTCAGTAATGTGGCTCGTAGGCTCTATAGCACAGGCTGAGCAGTTGTGGCGCATGGGCTTAGTTGCTCCATGGCATATGGGATCTTCCTGGACCAGGGCTCAAACCCATGTTCCCTGTATTGGCAGGCGGATTCTTAACCACTGTGCCACCAGGGAAGCCCAAATGTATTGTGTTTAAGTTCAACTTCTACCCATTCATTGTTAGTATGTAACAGTGTGATTTTTTTTGTGTGTTGATCTCATATGCTGTGATCTTGCAAAACTTATTAATTCTCAGAGGTTTCTGGGTATATTACAGGAGATTTTCTATGTGGAAAATCATGTCGTCTTTCAATAGGGACTGTGTTATTTCTTCCTTTCCAAGTTATGTGTCTTTTTTTTTTTCCTTAACATTATTCCAATGTCTAAAACTTCCAGGACTGTGTTTAATAATAGTGGTGAGAGTGGACTTCCTTGTATTGTCCTGATTTTAAGTGGGAAGCATTCAGTCTTTCACCATGAAATATGATATATTTTAGGTCTTTTATTGGTGCTTATTACCAGATTGAGGAAGTTTCCCTCTGTTGCTAGTTTGCTGAAAATGTTAATCATGAATGAGTTCAATCAAAGAAGCAGAATTACTAGGAGATATACAAACATACACACAAAGATGTGTTACTGGCATTTGACTTTGTGTAGTTGTGGGAACTCATTAAACTGTCTCTGTAAAGTTGTTTTCTTCATGTCTTTTGCTGGGGCTTGACATCCTCAGGACAGACAGTTGGGAAAGGATGATGGTAAATTGGGGATAGGAAGGACAGGCCTGAACCCATGAAAACATAAGATCTATGCCAGTTCTCACTGTCTTCAGTCTTATAGATGTAGGTGTTTTTTTAGGAGAAACTGGTACCCTTTGTCATGGACCTAAACACAAATTGGCCTAGTATTCCAAGAACCTAAAAGAGGATCTATGGGTAGGCAGGACGGTTATGGGCCTAGTGGCTCCCCATTCTAACGAGGTGAGCCAGACAAGTAACAATGTATATAAACAATATAAGCATCAATAAAAATCAGTATTGCTGTTACTTTACTTCCACCCACCAATCTTGTGCAAATATGACTGGTAATTCAAGTAACATGAATCATACAGGGAAAAAATTCTGGGAAACATGGTTCGTTGTGAGTTGACACATTTCAAAGCCACCACACTTAAATGCTGCTTGTTGTTCATTGTAAGGCTCTTGGTAGGGATGGGAGGGGGATTCCTGTCCCTCCCTTAAGGATAGGCAGTTTATACTTCGTTCCTTTCCTGGAGGCAGTTGCCTTTGCCTGAAATGGACGTGAGGGTTTCCTGCCTCTCTTAAAGCTAGTGGACCTTTGCTGAGGCTCTTTTTAGCTAGGGCTTCCCCAGTGGCTTAAGACTTTTGCTTCCCATGAGAGAAGGGCCTGAAAAGTGACTGGAGTTTCCTTTTTAAGTCTTACCAGACAGGGACTGTCTCAGGCTTCCTGTTGTTTTCAGTGTTTCATATGAGTACTTGGGGGAGGCTCATGAAAAAGAGCTGGTGACTGAATGTAGATTCTCTCTGTGCCTAGGATCCTAGAGATTCTAAACTGTGTCTCTAGCCCACATTTGTCCTTTAAACATTCATTTGAGTTTTTACTATTTTCTTCTTACACGTTTTGATTGCAGTCATCTCTTTGTCCTGTTCATTGTCAAAGGTAAAACAGTTCTGTGTTCTTTCTCTCCTGAGAGTTTGTTACACTTTAATTATCAGTTCTCCTGGTTATCTGGCAAGATGTCTTGGAAGCCAAAGAAGATTATGTCAAGGAGACAGCATTTACCTATGACAGCTAATGATACTATGAGGTTATGAAAAATGTGCCTTGAAAGAGACCATTGAATTTACTGATACCCCACGATTTCTGAGAACAAAACCAATGAATAGGAGGGGGCAAAACAGACAGTTCAGGAAAAGGAAGACCTGACAATGAGCTAGAGATGGCAGCGTTTGTAGTTGACTAGGAAGTTTGGCCTTAAAAAGAAGTTGCTCAAAGGGGCAATAGAGTCAAGTAAAGTGAAAAGTTTGAGGCCAACTGGCCCGAGGCAGGGGAACACAATCAGATTCACAGGTTGCATCAGACCGAAGCTCTCCGGACCACCCAGTTCCAGAAACTGACTTGGAGACTTTCCAGACCACCCAGTTCCAGGAACTGACCTGGGGACTTTGCACCCGGCCCAGCCTTCCCGCCTTTCGAGGCGCGGTACTAACGGTCCCCCAGGATACCTGAAAAGACCACCAAATAAGGAATACCCTGCACCCTCCCAGATTCACCACACCCCTTTCCCTTCTTCCCCTATAAAATCTTGCCCAACCCTCGC